>NW_027308368.1:0-119884 GCF_047496885.1 Scyliorhinus torazame | reverse complement strand
AGTCTGTCTGTCTGCCCATTCCCCCAGTCTGTCTGTCTGCCCATTCCCCCAGTCTGTCTGTCTGCCCATTCCCCCAGTCTGTCTGTCCATTCCCCCAGTCTGTCTGTCTGCCCATTCCCCCAGTCTGTCTGTCTGTCCATTCCCCCAGTCTGTCTGTCTGCCCATTCCCCCAGTCTGTCTGTCTGCCCATTCCCCCAGTCTGTCTGTCCATTCCCCCAGTCTGTCTGTCTGTCCATTCCCCCAGTCTGTCTGTCTGTCCATTCCCCCAGTCTGTCTGTCTGTCCATTCCCCCAGTCTGTCTGTCTGTCCATTCCCCCAGTCTGTCTGTCTGCCCATTCCCCCAGCCTGTCTGTCTGTCCATTCCCCCAGTCTGTCTGTCTGTCCATTCCCCCAGCCTGTCTGTCTGTCCATTCCCCCAGTCTGTCTGTCTGTCCATTCCCCCAGTCTGTCTGTCTGTCCATTCCCCCAGCCTGTCTGTCTGTCCATTCCCCCAGTCTGTCTGTCTGTCCAATTCCCCCAGCCTGTCTGTCTGTCCATTCCCCCAGTCTGTCTGTCTGCCCATTCCCCCAGTCTGTCTGTCTGTCCATTCCCCCAGTCTGTCTGTCTGTCAATTCCCCCAGTCTGTCTGTCTGTCCATTCCCCCAGTCTGTCTGTCTGCCCATTCCCCCAGTCTGTCTGTCTGTCCATTCCCCCAGTCTGTCTGTCTGTCCATTCCCCCAGCCTGTCTGTCTGTCCATTCCCCCAGTCTGTCTGTCTGCCCATTCCCCCAGCCTGTCTGTCTGTCCATTCCCCCAGTCTGTCTGTCCATTCCCCCAGTCTGTCTGTCTGTCCATTCCCCCAGTCTGTCTGTCTGTCCATTCCCCCAGTCTGTCTGTCTGTCCATTCCCCCAGTCTGTCTGTCTGTCCATTCCCCCAGCCTGTCTGTCTGTCCATTCCCCCAGTCTGTCTGTCTGTCCATTCCCCCAGTCTGTCTGTCCATTCCCCCAGTCTGTCTGTCTGTCCATTCCCCCAGCCTGTCTGTCTGCCCATTCCCCAGCCTGTCTGTCTGTCCATTCCCCCAGTCTGTCTGTCTGTCCATTCCCCCAGTCTGTCTGTCTGTCCATTCCCCCAGTCTGTCTGTCTGTCCATTCCCCCAGTCTGTCTGTCTGCCCATTCCCCCAGTCTGTCTGTCTGTCCATTCCCCCAGTCTGTCTGTCTGCCCATTCCCCCAGTCTGTCTGTCTGTCCATTCCCCCAGTCTGTCTGTCTGTCCATTCCCCCAGTCTGTCTGTCTGTCCATTCCCCCAGTCTGTCTGTCTGTCCATTCCCCCAGTCTGTCTGTCTGCCCATTCCCCCAGTCTGTCTGTCTGTCCATTCCCCCAGTCTGTCTGTCTGCCCATTCCCCAGTCTGTCTGTCTGCCCATTCCCCCAGTCTGTCTGTCTGCCCATTCCCCCAGTCTGTCTGTCTGTCCATTCCCCCAGTCTGTCTGTCTGCCCATTCCCCAGTCTGTCTGTCTGTCCATTCCCCCAGTCTGTCTGTCTGCCCATTCCCCCAGTCTGTCTGTCTGCCCATTCCCCCAGTCTGTCTGTCTGCCCATTCCCCAGTCTGTCTGTCTGTCCATTCCCCGAGTCTGTCTGTCTGCCCATTCCCCAGTCTGTCTGTCTGTCCATTCCCCCAGCCTGTCTGTCTGTCCATTCCCCCAGTCTGTCTGTCTGCCATTCCCCCAGTCTGTCTGTCTGCCCATTCCCCCAGTCTGTCTGTCTGTCCATTCCCCCAGTCTGTCTGTCTGCCCATTCCCCCAGTCTGTCTGTCTGCCCATTCCCCCAGTCTGTCTGTCTGTCCATTCCCCCAGCCTGTCTGTCTGTCCATTCCCCCAGTCTGTCTGTCTGTCCATTCCCCCAGTCTGTCTGTCTGTCCATTCCCCCAGTCTGTCTGTCTGTCCATTCCCCCAGTCTGTCTGTCTGCCCATTCGCCCAGCCTGTCTGTCTGTCCATTCCCCCAGCCTGTCTGTCTGTCCATTCCCCCAGCCTGTCTGTCTGTCCATTCCCCCAGTCTGTCTGTTTGTCCATTCCCCCAGTCTGTCTGTTTGTCCATTCCCCCCGTCTGTCTGTCTGTCCATTCCCCCAGTCTCTCTGTCTGTCCATTCCCCCAGTCTGTCTGTTTGTCCATTCCCCCCGTCTGTCTGTCTGTCCATTCCCCCAGTCTGTCTGTCTGCCCATTCCCCAGTCTGTCTGTCTGTCCATTCCCCCAGTCTGTCTGTCTGTCCATTCCCCAGTCTGTCTGTCTGTCCATTCCCCCCGTCTGTCTGTCTGTCCATTCCCCCGTCTGTCTGTCTGTCCATTCCCCAGTCTGTCTGTCTGTCCATTCCCCCAGTCTGTCTGTCTGTCCATTCCCCCAGTCTCTCTGTCTGTCCATTCCCCCAGTTTGTCTGTCTGTCCATTCCCCCAGCCTGTCTGTCTGTCCATTCCCCCCGTCTGTCTGTCTGTCCATTCCCCCAGTCTCTCTGTCTGTCCATTCCCCCAGTCTGTCTGTCTGTCCATTCCCCCAGTCTGTCTGTCTGCCCATTCCCCCAGTCTGTCTGTCTGTCCATTCCCCCAGTCTGTCTGTCTGTCCATTCCCCCAGTCTGTCTGTCTGCCCATTCCCCCAGTCTGTCTGTCTGCCCATTCCCCCAGCCTGTCTGTCTGTCCATTCCCCCAGTCTGTCTGTCTGCCCATTCCCCCAGCCTGTCTGTCTGCCCATTCCCCCAGTCTGTCTGTCTGTCCATTCCCCCAGCCTGTCTGTCTGTCCATTCCCCCAGTCTGTCTGTCTGCCCATTCCCCCAGTCTGTCTGTCTGTCCATTCCCCCAGTCTGTCTGTCTGTCCATTCCCCCAGTCTGTCTGTCTGTCCATTCCCCCAGCCTGTCTGTCTGTCCATTCCCCCAGTCTGTCTGTCTGCCCATTCCCCCAGTCTGTCTGTCTGCCCATTCCCCCAGCCTGTCTGTCTGTCCATTCCCCCAGCCTGTCTGTCTGTCCATTCCCCCAGTCTGTCTGTCTGCCCATTCCCCCAGTCTGTCTGTCTGTCCATTCCCCCCAGCCTGTCTGTCTGCCCATTCCCCCAGCCTGTCTGTCTGTCCATTCCCCCAGCCTGTCTGTCTGTCCATTCCCCAGTCTGTCTGTCTGCCCATTCCCCCAGTCTGTCTGTCTGCCCATTCCCCCAGTCTGTCTGTCTGTCCATTCCCCCAGTCTGTCTGTCTGTCCATTCCCCCAGTCTGTCTGTCTGCCCATTCCCCCAGTCTGTCTGTCTGTCCATTCCCCAGCCTGTCTGTCTGCCCATTCCCCCAGCCTGTCTGTCTGTCCATTCCCCCAGCCTGTCTGTCTGTCCATTCCCCCAGTCTGTCTGTCTGCCCATTCCCCCAGTCTGTCTGTCTGCCCATTCCCCCAGCCTGTCTGTCTGTCCATTCCCCCAGTCTGTCTGTCTGCCCATTCCCCCAGCCTGTCTGTCTGCCCATTCCCCCAGTCTGTCTGTCTGTCCATTCCCCCAGCCTGTCTGTCTGTCCATTCCCCCAGTCTGTCTGTCTGCCCATTCCCCCAGTCTGTCTGTCTGTCCATTCCCCCAGTCTGTCTGTCTGTCCATTCCCCAGTCTGTCTGTCTGCCCATTCCCCCAGTCTGTCTGTCTGTCCATTCCCCCAGCCTGTCTGTCTGCCCATTCCCCCAGTCTGTCTGTCTGCCCATTCCCCCAGTCTGTCTGTCTGTCCATTCCCCCAGCCTGTCTGTCTGCCCATTCCCCCAGCCTGTCTGTCTGTCCATTCCCCCAGCCTGTCTGTCTGTCCATTCCCCAGTCTGTCTGTCTGCCCATTCCCCCAGTCTGTCTGTCTGCCCATTCCCCCAGTCTGTCTGTCTGTCCATTCCCCAGTCTGTCTGTCTGTCCATTCCCCCAGTCTGTCTGTCTGTCCATTCCCCCAGTCTGTCTGTCTGCCCATTCCCCCAGTCTGTCTGTCTGTCCATTCCCCCAGTCTGTCTGTCTGTCCATTCCCCCAGTCTGTCTGTCTGTCCATTCCCCCAGTCTGTCTGTCTGTCCAATCCCCCAGTCTGTCTGTCCATTCCCCAGTCTGTCTGTCTGTCCATTCCCCCAGTCTGTCTGTCTGTCCATTCCCCCAGTCTGTCTGTCTGTCCATTCCCCCAGTCTGTCTGTCTGTCCATTCCCCCAGTCTGTCTGTCTGTCCATTCCCCCAGTCTGTCTGTCTGTCCATTCCCCCAGTCTGTCTGTCTGTCCATTCCCCCAGCCTGTCTGTCTGTCCATTCCCCCAGTCTGTCTGTCTGTCCATTCCCCCAGCCTGTCTGTCTGTCCATTCCCCCAGCCTGTCTGTCTGCCCATTCCCCCAGTCTGTCTGTCTGCCCATTCCCCCAGTCTGTCTGTCTGCCCATTCCCCCAGCCTGTCTGTCTGTCCATTCCCCCAGTCTGTCTGTCTGTCCATTCCCCCAGCCTGTCTGTCTGTCCATTCCCCCAGCCTGTCTGTCTGTCCATTCCCCCAGCCTGTCTGTCTGTCCATTCCCCCAGTCTGTCTGTCTGTCCATTCCCCCAGTCTGTCTGTCTGCCCATTCCCCCAGTCTGTCTGTCTCTCCATTCCCCCAGCCTGTCTGTCTGTCCATTCCCCCAGTCTGTCTGTCTGTCCATTCCCCCAGCCTGTCTGTCTGTCCATTCCCCCAGTCTGTCTGTCTGTCCATTCCCCCAGCCTGTCTGTCTGTCCATTCCCCCAGTCTGTCTGTCTGTCCATTCCCCAGTCTGTCTGTCTGCCCATTCCCCCAGTCTGTCTGTCTGCCCATTCCCCCAGTCTGTCTGTCTGCCCATTCCCCCAGCCTGTCTGTCTGTCCATTCCCCCAGTCTGTCTGTCTGTCCATTCCCCCAGTCTGTCTGCCCATTCCCCCAGCCTGTCTGTCTGTCCATTCCCCCAGTCTGTCTGTCTGCCCATTCCCCAGTCTGTCTGTCTGTCCATTCCCCCAGTCTGTCTGTCTGCCCATTCCCCCAGTCTGTCTGTCTGTCCATTCCCCCAGCCTGTCTGTCTGTCCATTCCCCCAGTCTGTCTGTCTGCCCATTCCCCCAGTCTGTCTGTCTGTCCATTCCCCCAGTCTGTCTGTCTGTCCATTCCCCCAGCCTGTCTGTCTGCCCATTCCCCCAGCCTGTCTGTCTGCCCATTCCCCCAGTCTGTCTGTCTGCCCATTCCCCCAGTCTGTCTGTCTCTCCATTCCCCCAGTCTGTCTGTCTGTCCATTCCCCCAGTCTGTCTGTCTGTCCATTCCCCCAGCCTGTCTGTCTGTCCATTCCCCCAGTCTGTCTGTCTGTCCATTCCCCCAGTCTGTCTGTCTGTCCATTCCCCCAGACTGTCTGTCTGCCCATTCCCCCAGTCTGTCTGTCTGTCCATTCCCCCAGCCTGTCTGTCTGTCCATTCCCCCAGTCTGTCTGTCTGTCCATTCCCCCAGCCTGTCTGTCTGTCCATTCCCCCAGCCTGTCTGTCTGTCCATTCCCCCAGTCTGTCTGTCTGTCCATTCCCCAGTCTGTCTGTCTGCCCATTCCCCAGCCTGTCTGTCTGCCCATTCCCCCAGTCTGTCTGTCTGCCCATTCCCCCAGTCTGTCTGTCTGTCGATTCCCCCAGTCTGTCTGTCTGTCCATTCCCCCAGTCTGTCTGTCTGCCCATTCCCCCAGCCTGTCTGTCTGTCCATTCCCCCAGCCTGTCTGTCTGTCCATTCCCCCAGTCTGTCTGTCTGTCCATTCCCCCAGTCTGTCTGTCTGCCCATTCCCCCAGCCTGTCTGTCTGCCCATTCCCCCAGCCTGTCTGTCTGCCCATTCCCCCAGTCTGTCTGTCTGCCCATTCCCCCAGTCTGTCTGTCTGTCGATTCCCCCAGTCTGTCTGTCTGTCCATTCCCCCAGTCTGTCTGTCTGCCCATTCCCCCAGTCTGTCTGTCTGTCCATTCCCCAGTCTGTCTGTCTGTCCATTCCCCAGCCTGTCTGTCTGTCCATTCCCCCAGTCTGTCTGTCTGTCCATTCCCCCAGTCTGTCTGTCTGTCCATTCCCCCAGCCTGTCTGTCTGTCCATTCCCCCAGTCTGTCTGTCTGTCCATTCCCCCAGTCTGTCTGTCTGTCCATTCCCCCAGCCTGTCTGTCTGTCCATTCCCCCAGCCTGTCTGTCTGCCCATTCCCCCAGTCTGTCTGTCTGTCGATTCCCCCAGTCTGTCTGTCTGTCCATTCCCCCAGTCTGTCTGTCTGCCCATTCCCCCAGCCTGTCTGTCTGTCCATTCCCCCAGTCTGTCTGTCTGTCCATTCCCCCAGTCTGTCTGTCTGTCCATTCCCCCAGTCTGTCTGTCTGCCCATTCCCCCAGCCTGTCTGTCTGCCCATTCCCCCAGCCTGTCTGTCTGTCCATTCCCCCAGTCTGTCTGTCTGTCCATTCCCCCAGTCTGTCTGTCTGTCCATTCCCCCAGTCTGTCTGTCTGCCCATTCCCCCAGCCTGTCTGTCTGCCCATTCCCCCAGTCTGTCTGTCTGTCCATTCCCCAGCCTGTCTGTCTGTCCATTCCCCCAGTCTGTCTGTCTGCCCATTCCCCCAGTCTGTCTGTCTGTCCATTCCCCCAGTCTGTCTGTCTGTCCATTCCCCCAGTCTGTCTGTCTGCCCATTCCCCCAGCCTGTCTGTCTGCCCATTCCCCCAGTCTGTCTGTCTGTCCATTCCCCCAGTCTGTCTGTCTGTCCATTCCCCCAGTCTGTCTGTCTGTCCATTCCCCCAGCCTGTCTGTCTGTCCATTCCCCCAGTCTGTCTGTCTGCCCATTCCCCCAGTCTGTCTGTCTGCCCATTCCCCCAGCCTGTCTGTCTGCCCATTCCCCCAGTCTGTCTGTCTGCCCATTCCCCCAGTCTGTCTGTCTGCCCATTCCCCCAGTCTGTCTGTCTGCCCATTCCCCAGTCTGTCTGTCTGTCCATTCCCCCAGCCTGTCTGTCTGCCCATTCCCCCAGTCTGTCTGTCTGTCCATTCCCACAGTCTGTCTGTCTGTCCATTCCCCAGTCTGTCTGTCTGTCCATTCCCCCAGCCTGTCTGTCTGTCCATTCCCCCAGTCTGTCTGTCTGTCCATTCCCCCAGTCTGTCTGTCTGTCCATTCCCCCAGTCTGTCTGTCTGTCCATTCCCCCAGTCTGTCTGTCTGTCCATTCCCCCAGTCTGTCTGTCTGTCCATTCCCCCAGTCTGTCTGTCTGTCCATTCCCCAGTCTGTCTGTCTGTCCATTCCCCCAGTCTGTCTGTCTGTCCATTCCCCCAGCCTGTCTGTCTGTCCATTCCCCCAGTCTGTCTGTCTGTCCATTCCCCCAGTCTGTCTGTCTGCCCATTCCCCCAGTCTGTCTGTCTGCCCATTCCCCCAGCCTGTCTGTCTGTCCATTCCCCCAGTCTGTCTGTCTGTCCATTCCCCCAGTCTGTCTGTCTGCCCATTCCCCCAGCCTGTCTGTCTGTCCATTTCCCCAGCCTGTCTGTCTGTCCATTCCCCCAGTCTGTCTGTCTGTCCAATCCCCCAGTCTGTCTGTCTGTCCATTCCCCCAGTCTGTCTGTCTGTCCATTCCCCAAGTCCGTCTGTCTGTCCAATCCCCCAGTCTGTCTGTCTGCCCATTCCCCCAGTCTGTCTGTCTGTCCATTCCCCCAGCCTGTCTGTCTGTCCATTCCCCCAGTCTGTCTGTCTGTCCATTCCCCCAGCCTGTCTGTCTGTCCATTCCCCCAGTCTGTCTGTCTGTCCATTCCCCAAGTCTGTCTGTCTGTCCAATCCCCCAGTCTGTCTGTCTGCCCTTTCCCCCAGTCTGTCTGTCTGCCCTTTCCCCCAGTCTGTCTGTCTGCCCTTTCCCCCAGTCTGTCTGTCTGTCCATTCCCCCAGTCTGTCTGTCTGTCCATTCCCCCAGTCTGTCTGTCTGTCCATTCCCCCAGTCTGTCTGTCTGTCCATTCCCCAGTCTGTCTGTCTGTCCATTCCCCCAGCCTGTCTGTCTGTCCATTCCCCCAGTCTGTCTGTCTGCCATTCCCCCAGTCTGTCTGTCTGTCCATTCCCCCAGTCTGTCTGTCTGTCCATTCCCCCAGTCTGTCTGTCTGTCCATTCCCCCAGTCTGTCTGTCTGTCCATTCCCCCAGTCTGTCTGTCTGCCCTTTCCCCAGTCTGTCTGTCTGCCCTTTTCCCCAGTCTGTCTGTCTGCCCTTTCCCCCAGTCTGTCTGTCTGTCCATTCCCCCAGTCTGTCTGTCTGTCCATTCCCCCAGTCTGTCTGTCTGTCCATTCCCCCAGTCTGTCTGTCTGTCCATTCCCCCAGTCTGTCTGTCTGTCCATTCCCCCAGTCTGTCTGTCTGTCCATTCCCCCAGTCTGTCTGTCTGTCCATTCCCCCAGTCTGTCTGTCTGTCCATTCCCCCAGTCTGTCTGTCTGTCCATTCCCCCAGTCTGTCTGTCTGTCCATTCCCCCAGTCTGTCTGTCTGTCCATTTCCCCAGTCTGTCTGTCTGCCCTTTTCCCCAGTCTGTCTGTCTGCCCTTTTCCCCAGTCTGTCTGTCTGCCTTTCCCCAGTCTGTCTGTCTGTCCATTCCCCCAGTCTGTCTGTCTGTCCATTCCCCCAGTCTGTCTGTCTGTCCATTCCCCAGTCTGTCTGTCTGTCCATTCCCCCAGTCTGTCTGTCTGCCATTCCCCCAGTCTGTCTGTCTGTCCATTCCCCCAGTCTGTCTGTCTGCCCATTCCCCCAGCCTGTCTGTCTGTCCATTCCCCCAGTCTGTCTGTCTGCCCATTCCCCCAGACTGTCTGTCTGTCCATTCCCCCAGTCTGTCTGTCTGTCCATTCCCCCAGTCTGTCTGTCTGTCCATTCCCCCAGTCTGTCTGTCTGTCCAATCCCCCAGTCTGTCTGTCTGTCCATTCCCCCAGCCTGTCTGTCTGTCCATTCCCCCAGCCTGTCTGTCTGTCCATTCCCCCAGTCTGTCTGTCTGTCCATTCCCCCAGTCTGTCTGTCTGTCCATTCCCCCAGTCTGTCTGTCTGTCCAATCCCCCAGTCTGTCTGTCTGTCCATTCCCCCAGTCTGTCTGTCTGTCCAATCCCCCAGTCTGTCTGTCTGTCCATTCCCCCAGCCTGTCTGTCTGCCATTCCCCCAGCCTGTCTGTCTGTCCATTCCCCCAGTCTGTCTGTCTGCCCATTCCCCCAGACTGTCTGTCTGTCCATTCCCCCAGTCTGTCTGTCTGTCCATTCCCCCAGTCTGTCTGTCTGTCCATTCCCCCAGCCTGTCTGTCTGCCATTCCCCCAGTCTGTCTGTCTGTCCATTCCCCCAGTCTGTCTGTCTGTCCATTCCCCAAGTCTGTCTGTCTGTCCAATCCCCCAGTCTGTCTGTCTGCCCATTCCCCCAGTCTGTCTGTCTGTCCATTCCCCCAGTCTGTCTGTCTGTCCATTCCCCCAGTCTGTCTGTCTGTCCATTCCCCCAGCCTGTCTGTCTGTCCATTCCCCCAGTCTGTCTGTCTGTCCATTCCCCCAGCCTGTCTGTCTGCCCTTTCCCCCAGTCTGTCTGTCTGCCCTTTCCCCCAGTCTGTCTGTCTGTCCATTCCCCCAGCCTGTCTGTCTGTCCATTCCCCAAGTCTGTCTGTCTGTCCAATCCCCCAGTCTGTCTGTCTGCCCATTCCCCCAGCCTGTCTGTCTGTCCATTCCCCCAGTCTGTCTGTCTGCCCATTCCCCCAGTCTGTCTGTCTGCCCATTCCCCCAGCCTGTCTGTCTGTCCATTCCCCCAGTCTGTCTGTCTGCCCATTCCCCCAGTCTGTCTGTCTGTCCATTCCCCCAGCCTGTCTGTCTGTCCATTCCCCCAGTCTGTCTGTCTGCCCACTCCCCCAGTCTGTCTGTCTGTCCATTCCCCCAGCCTGTCTGTCTGTCCATTCCCCCAGCCTGTCTGTTTGCCCATTCCCCCAGTCTGTCTGTCTGCCCATTCCCCCAGTCTGTCTGTCTGTCCATTCCCCCAGTCTGTCTGTCTGCCCATTCCCCCAGTCTGTCTGTCTGTCCATTCCCCCAGCCTGTCTGTCTGTCCATTCCCCCAGTCTGTCTGTCTGCCCATTCCCCCAGTCTGTCTGTCTGTCCATTCCCCCAGCCTGTCTGTCTGTCCATTCCCCCAGCCTGTCTGTCTGTCCATTCCCCCAGTCTGTCTGTCTGCCCATTCCCCAGTCTGTCTGTCTGTCCATTCCCCCAGTCTGTCTGTCTGCCCATTCCCCCAGTCTGTCTGTCTGTCCATTCCCCCAGTCTGTCTGTCTGTCCATTCCCCCAGTCTGTCTGTCTGCCCATTCCCCCAGTCTGTCTGTCTGTCCATTCCCCCAGTCTGTCTGTCTGTCCATTCCCCCAGCCTGTCTGTCTGTCCATTCCCCCAGTCTGTCTGTCTGTCCATTCCCCCAGCCTGTCTGTCTGTCCATTCCCCCAGTCTGTCTGTCTGCCCATTCCCCCAGTCTGTCTGTCTGTCCATTCCCCCAGTCTGTCTGTCTGCCCATTCCCCCAGTCTGTCTGTCTGTCCATTCCCCCAGCCTGTCTGTCTGTCCATTCCCCCAGTCTGTCTGTCTGCCCATTCCCCCAGTCTCCAGCCTGTCTGTCTGTCCATTCCCCCAGCCTGTCTGTCTGCCCATTCCCCCAGCCTGTCTGTCTGCCCATTCCCCCAGCCTGTCTGTCTGTCCATTCCCCCAGCCTGTCTGTCTGTCCATTCCCCCAGCCTGTCTGTCTGTCCATTCCCCCAGCCTGTCTGTCTGTCCATTCCCCCAGTCTGTCTGTCTGTCCATTCCCCCAGTCTGTCTGTCTGCCCATTCCCCCAGTCTGTCTGACTGTCCATTCCCCCAGTCTGTCTGTCTGCCCATTCCCCCAGCCTGTCTGTCTGTCCATTCCCCCAGCCTGTCTGTCTGCCCATTCCCCCAGCCTGTCTGTCTGCCCATTCCCCCAGCCTGTCTGTCTGTCCATTCCCCCAGCCTGTCTGTCTGCCCATTCCCCCAGCCTGTCTGTCTGCCCATTCCCCCAGCCTGTCTGTCTGTCCATTCCCCAGCCTGTCTGTCTGTCCATTCCCCCAGTCTGTCTGACTGCCCATTCCCCCAGTCTGTCTGTCTGCCCATTCCCCCAGCCTGTCTGTCTGTCCATTCCCCAGCCTGTCTGTCTGTCCATTCCCCCAGCCTGTCTGTCTGTCCATTCCCCCAGTCTGTCTGTCTGCCCATTCCCCCAGTCTGTCTGTCTGCCCATTCCCCCAGTCTGTCCATTCGCCCAGCCTGTCTGTCTGTCCATTCCCCCAGCCTGTCTGTCTGTCCATTCCCCCAGTCTGTCTGTCTGCCCATTCCCCCAGTCTGTCTGTCTGCCCATTCCCCCAGTCTGTCCATTCCCCCAGTCTGTCTGTCTGTCCATTCCCCCAGTCTGTCTGTCTGTCCATTCCCCCAGTCTGTCTGTCTGTCCATTCCCCCAGTCTGTCTGTCTGTCCAGTCCCCCAGTCTGTCTGTCTGTCCATTCCCCCAGCCTGTCTGTCTGTCCATTCCCCCAGCCTGTCTGTCTGTCCATTCCCCCAGTCTGTCTGTCTGTCCATTCCTCAAGTCTGTCTGTCTGTCCATTCCCCCAGCCTGTCTGTCTGTCCATTCCCCCAGTCTGTCTGTCTGTCCATTCCCCCAGCCTGTCTGTCTGTCCATTCCCCCAGCCTGTCTGTCTGTCCATTCCCCCAGTCTGTCTGTCTGTCCATTCCCCCAGTCTGTCTGTCTGTCCATTCCCCCAGTCTGTCTGTCTGTCCATTCCCCCAGTCTGTCTGTCTGTCCATTCCCCCAGCCTGTCTGTCTGTCCATTCCCCCAGTCTGTCTGTCTGTCCATTCCCCCAGTCTGTCTGTCTGTCCATTCCCCCAGTCTGTCTGTCTGCCCATTCCCCCAGTCTGTCTGTCTGTCCATTCCCCCAGCCTGTCTGTCTGCCCATTCCCCCAGTCTGTCTGTCTTGCCCATTCCCCCAGTCTGTCTGTCTGTCCATTCCCCCAGTCTGTCTGTCTGTCCATTCCCCCAGCCTGTCTGTCTGCCCATTCCCCCAGTCTGTCCATTCCCCCAGTCTGTCTGTCTGTCCATTCCCCCAGTCTGTCTGTCTGCCATTCCCCCAGCCTGTCTGTCTGTCCATTCCCCCAGTCTGTCTGTCTGTCCATTCCCCCAGTCTGTCTGTCTGTCCAGTCCCCCAGTCTGTCTGTCTGCCCATTCCCCCAGTCTGTCTGTCTGTCCATTCCCCCAGTCTGTCTGTCTGTCCATTCCCCCAGTCTGTCTGTCTGCCCATTCCCCCAGTCTGTCTGTCTGTCCATTCCCCCAGTCTGTCTGTCTGCCCATTCCCCAGTCTGTCTGTCTGCCCATTCCCCCAGTCTGTCTGTCTGCCCATTCCCCCAGTCTGTCTGTCTGTCCATTCCCCCAGCCTGTCTGTCTGTCCATTTCCCCAGCCTGTCTGTCTGTCCATTCCCCCAGTCTGTCTGTCTGTCCAATCCCCCAGTCTGTCTGTCTGTCCATTCCCCCAGTCTGTCTGTCTGTCCATTCCCCAAGTCCGTCTGTCTGTCCAATCCCCCAGTCTGTCTGTCTGCCCATTCCCCCAGTCTGTCTGTCTGTCCATTCCCCCAGCCTGTCTGTCTGTCCATTCCCCCAGTCTGTCTGTCTGTCCATTCCCCCAGCCTGTCTGTCTGTCCATTCCCCCAGTCTGTCTGTCTGCCCATTCCCCCAGTCTGTCTGTCTGTCCATTCCCCCAGTCTGTCTGTCTGTCCATTCCCCCAGTCTGTCTGTCTGTCCATTCCCCCAGTCTGTCTGTCTGTCCATTCCCCCAGCCTGTCTGTCTGTCCATTTCCCCAGCCTGTCTGTCTGTCCATTCCCCCAGTCTGTCTGTCTGTCCAATCCCCCAGTCTGTCTGTCTGTCCATTCCCCCAGTCTGTCTGTCTGTCCATTCCCCAAGTCCGTCTGTCTGTCCAATCCCCCAGTCTGTCTGTCTGCCCATTCCCCCAGAGAGATTGTCTGTCCATTCCCCCAGCCTGTCTGTCTGTCCATTCCCCCAGTCTGTCTGTCTGTCCATTCCCCCAGCCTGTCTGTCTGTCCATTCCCCCAGTCTGTCTGTCTGTCCATTCCCCAAGTCTGTCTGTCTGTCCAATCCCCCAGTCTGTCTGTCTGCCCTTTCCCCCAGTCTGTCTGTCTGCCCTTTCCCCCAGTCTGTCTGTCTGCCCTTTCCCCCAGTCTGTCTGTCTGTCCATTCCCCCAGTCTGTCTGTCTGTCCATTCCCCCAGTCTGTCTGTCTGTCCATTCCCCCATTCTGTCTGTCTGCCCATTCCCCCAGCCTGTCTGTCTGTCCATTCCCCAGTCTGTCTGTCTGCCCATTCCCCCAGTCTGTCTGTCTGTCCATTCCCCCCAGTCTGTCTGTCTGCCCATTCCCCCAGTCTGTCTGTCTGTCCATTCCCCCCAGTCTGTCTGTCTGCCCATTCCCCCAGCCTGTCTGTCTGTCCATTCCCCCAGCCTGTCTGTCTGCCCATTCCCCCAGTCTGTCTGTCTGCCCATTCCCCCAGTCTGTCTGTCTGTCCATTCCCCAGTCTGTCTGTCTGTCCATTCCCCCAGCCTGTCTGTCTGTCCATTCCCCCAGTCTGTCCATTCCCCAGCCTGTCTGTCTGTCCATTCCCCCAGTCTGTCTGTCTGTCCATTCCCCCAGTCTGTCTGTCTGTCCATTCCCCAGCCTGTCTGTCTGCCCATTCCCCCAGTCTGTCTGTCTGCCCATTCCCCAGTCTGTCTGTCTGTCCATTCCCCCAGCCTGTCTGTCTGTCCATTCCCCCAGTCTGTCTGTCTGTCCATTCCCCCAGTCTGTCTGTCTGCCCATTCCCCCAAGCCTGTCTGTCTGCCCATTCCCCCAGTCTGTCCATTCCCCCAGTCTGTCTGTCTGTCCATTCCCCCAGTCTGTCTGTCTGTCCATTCCCCCAGTCTGTCTGTCTGTCCATTCCCCCAGTCTGTCTGTCTGTCCATTCCCCCAGTCTGTCTGTCTGTCCATTCCCCCAGTCTGTCTGTCTGTCCATTCCCCCAGCCTGTCTGTCTGTCCATTCCCCCAGTCTGTCTGTCTGCCCATTCCCCAGTCTGTCTGTCTGTCCATTCCCCAGTCTGTCTGTCTGTCCATTCCCCCAGTCTGTCTGTCTGTCCATTCCCCCAGTCTGTCTGTCTGTCCATTCCCCCAGTCTGTCTGTCTGTCCATTCCCCCAGTCTGTCTGTCTGTCCATTCCCCCAGTCTGTCTGTCTGTCCATTCCCCCAGTCTGTCTGTCTGTCCATTCCCCCAGCCTGTCTGTCTGTCCATTCCCCCAGTCTGTCTGTCTGTCCATTCCCCAAGTCTGTCTGTCTGTCCATTCCCCCAGTCTGTCTGTCTGCCCATTCCCCCAGTCTGTCCATTCCCCCAGTCTGTCTGTCTGTCCATTCCCCCAGTCTGTCTGTCTGTCCATTCCCCCAGTCTGTCTGTCTGTCCATTCCCCCAGCCTGTCTGTCTGTCCATTCCCCCAGCCTGTCTGTCTGTCCATTCCCCCAGTCTGTCTGTCTGTCCATTCCCCCAGTCTGTCTGTCTGTCCATTCCCCCAGCCTGTCTGTCTGTCCATTCCCCAGTCTGTCTGTCTGTCCATTCCCCCAGTCTGTCTGTCTGTCCATTCCCCCAGTCTGTCTGTCTGCCCATTCCCCCAGTCTGTCCATTCCCCCAGTCTGTCTGTCTGCCCATTCCCCCAGTCTGTCCATTCCCCCCAGTCTGTCTGTCTGTCCATTCCCCCAGCCTGTCTGTCTGTCCATTCCCCCAGTCTGTCTGTCTGTCCATTCCCCCAGTCTGTCTGTCTGCCCATTCCCCCAGTCTGTCCATTCCCCCAGTCTGTCTGTCTGTCCATTCCCCCAGTCTGTCTGTCTGCCCATTCCTCCAGTCTGTCTGTCTGTCCATTCCCCCAGTCTGTCTGTCTGCCCATTCCCCCAGTCTGTCAGTCTGCCCATTCCCCCAGTCTGTCTGTCTGTCCATTCCCCCAGTCTGTCTGTCTGTCCATTCCCCCAGCCTGTCTGTCTGTCCATTCCCCCAGCCTGTCTGTCTGTCCATTCCCCCAGTCTGTCTGTCTGTCCATTCCCCAAGTCTGTCTGTCTGTCCATTCCCCCAGTCTGTCTGTCTGTCCATTCCCCCAGTCTGTCTGTCTGTCCATTCCCCCAGTCTGTCTGTCTGTCCATTCCCCCAGTCTGTCAGTCTGCCCATTCCCCCAGTCTGTCTGTCTGTCCATTCCCCCAGTCTGTCTGTCTGTCCATTCCCCCAGCCTGTCTGTCTGTCCATTCCCCCAGCCTGTCTGTCTGTCCATTCCCCCAGCCTGTCTGTCTGTCCATTCCCCCAGTCTGTCTGTCTGCCCATTCCCCCAGTCTGTCTGTCTGCCCATTCCCCCAGCCTGTCTGTCTGTCCATTCCCCCAGTCTGTCTGTCTGTCCATTCCCCAAGTCTGTCTGTCTGTCCATTCCCCAAGTCTGTCTGTCTGTCCATTCCCCCAGCCTGTCTGTCCATTCCCCCAGTCTGTCTGTCTGCCCATTCCCCCAGTCTGTCTGTCTGTCCATTCCCCCAGTCTGTCTGTCTGTCCATTCCCCCAGTCTGTCTGTCTGTCCATTCCCCCAGTCTGTCTGTCTGTCCATTCCCCCAGCCTGTCTGTCTGTCCATTTCCCCAGCCTGTCTGTCTGTCCATTCCCCCAGTCTGTCTGTCTGTCCAATCCCCCAGTCTGTCTGTCTGTCCATTCCCCCAGTCTGTCTGTCTGTCCATTCCCCAAGTCCGTCTGTCTGTCCAATCCCCCAGTCTGTCTGTCTGCCCATTCCCCCAGTCTGTCTGTCTGTCCATTCCCCCAGCCTGTCTGTCTGTCCATTCCCCCAGTCTGTCTGTCTGTCCATTCCCCCAGCCTGTCTGTCTGTCCATTCCCCCAGTCTGTCTGTCTGCCCATTCCCCCAGTCTGTCTGTCTGTCCATTCCCCCAGTCTGTCTGTCTGTCCATTCCCCCAGTCTGTCTGTCTGTCCATTCCCCCAGTCTGTCTGTCTGTCCATTCCCCCAGCCTGTCTGTCTGTCCATTTCCCCAGCCTGTCTGTCTGTCCATTCCCCCAGTCTGTCTGTCTGTCCAATCCCCCAGTCTGTCTGTCTGTCCATTCCCCCAGTCTGTCTGTCTGTCCATTCCCCAAGTCTGTCTGTCTGTCCATTCCCCAAGTCTGTCTGTCTGTCCATTCCCCCAGCCTGTCTGTCCATTCCCCCAGTCTGTCTGTCTGCCCATTCCCCCAGTCTGTCTGTCTGTCCATTCCCCCAGTCTGTCTGTCTGTCCATTCCCCCAGCCTGTCTGTCTGTCCATTCCCCCAGTCTGTCTGTCTGTCCATTCCCCAAGTCTGTCTGTCTGTCCATTCCCCCAGTCTGTCTGTCTGTCCATTCCCCCAGTCTGTCTGTCTGTCCATTCCCCCAGTCTGTCTGTCTGTCCATTCCCCCAGTCTGTCAGTCTGCCCATTCCCCCAGTCTGTCTGTCTGTCCATTCCCCCAGTCTGTCTGTCTGTCCATTCCCCCAGCCTGTCTGTCTGTCCATTCCCCCAGCCTGTCTGTCTGTCCATTCCCCCAGCCTGTCTGTCTGTCCATTCCCCCAGTCTGTCTGTCTGCCCATTCCCCCAGTCTGTCTGTCTGCCCATTCCCCCAGCCTGTCTGTCTGTCCATTCCCCCAGTCTGTCTGTCTGTCCATTCCCCAAGTCTGTCTGTCTGTCCATTCCCCAAGTCTGTCTGTCTGTCCATTCCCCCAGCCTGTCTGTCCATTCCCCCAGTCTGTCTGTCTGCCCATTCCCCCAGTCTGTCTGTCTGTCCATTCCCCCAGTCTGTCTGTCTGTCCATTCCCCCAGCCTGTCTGTCTGCCCATTCCCCCAGTCTGTCTGTCTGCCCATTCCCCCAGTCTGTCTGTCTGTCCATTCCCCCAGTCTGTCTGTCTGTCCATTCCCCCAGCCTGTCTGTCTGCCCATTCCCCCAGTCTGTCCATTCCCCCAGTCTGTCTGTCTGTCCATTCCCCCAGTCTGTCTGTCTGCCCATTCCCCCAGCCTGTCTGTCTGTCCATTCCCCCAGTCTGTCTGTCTGTCCATTCCCCCAGTCTGTCTGTCTGTCCATTCCCCCAGTCTGTCTGTCTGCCCATTCCCCCAGTCTGTCTGTCTGTCCATTCCCCCAGTCTGTCTGTCTGTCCATTCCCCCAGTCTGTCTGTCTGTCCATTCCCCCAGTCTGTCTGTCTGTCCATTCCCCCAGCCTGTCTGTCTGTCCATTTCCCCAGCCTGTCTGTCTGTCCATTCCCCCAGTCTGTCTGTCTGTCCAATCCCCCAGTCTGTCTGTCTGTCCATTCCCCCAGTCTGTCTGTCTGTCCATTCCCCAAGTCCGTCTGTCTGTCCAATCCCCCAGTCTGTCTGTCTGCCCATTCCCCCAGTCTGTCTGTCTGTCCATTCCCCCAGCCTGTCTGTCTGTCCATTCCCCCAGTCTGTCTGTCTGTCCATTCCCCCAGCCTGTCTGTCTGTCCATTCCCCCAGTCTGTCTGTCTGCCCATTCCCCCAGTCTGTCTGTCTGTCCATTCCCCCAGTCTGTCTGTCTGTCCATTCCCCCAGTCTGTCTGTCTGTCCATTCCCCCAGTCTGTCTGTCTGTCCATTCCCCCAGCCTGTCTGTCTGTCCATTTCCCCAGCCTGTCTGTCTGTCCATTCCCCCAGTCTGTCTGTCTGTCCAATCCCCCAGTCTGTCTGTCTGTCCATTCCCCCAGTCTGTCTGTCTGTCCATTCCCCAAGTCCGTCTGTCTGTCCAATCCCCCAGTCTGTCTGTCTGCCCATTCCCCCAGTCTGTCTGTCTGTCCATTCCCCCAGCCTGTCTGTCTGTCCATTCCCCCAGTCTGTCTGTCTGTCCATTCCCCCAGCCTGTCTGTCTGTCCATTCCCCCAGTCTGTCTGTCTGTCCATTCCCCAAGTCTGTCTGTCTGTCCAATCCCCCAGTCTGTCTGTCTGCCCTTTCCCCCAGTCTGTCTGTCTGCCCTTTCCCCCAGTCTGTCTGTCTGCCCTTTCCCCCAGTCTGTCTGTCTGTCCATTCCCCCAGTCTGTCTGTCTGTCCATTCCCCCAGTCTGTCTGTCTGTCCATTCCCCCATTCTGTCTGTCTGCCCATTCCCCCAGCCTGTCTGTCTGTCCATTCCCCCAGTCTGTCTGTCTGCCCATTCCCCCAGTCTGTCTGTCTGTCCATTCCCCCAGTCTGTCTGTCTGCCCATTCCCCCAGTCTGTCTGTCTGTCCATTCCCCCAGTCTGTCTGTCTGCCCATTCCCCCAGCCTGTCTGTCTGTCCATTCCCCCAGCCTGTCTGTCTGCCCATTCCCCCAGTCTGTCTGTCTGCCCATTCCCCCAGTCTGTCTGTCTGTCCATTCCCCCAGCCTGTCTGTCTGCCCATTCCCCCAGTCTGTCTGTCTGTCCATTCCCCCAGCCTGTCTGTCTGTCCATTCCCCCAGTCTGTCCATTCCCCCAGCCTGTCTGTCTGTCCATTCCCCCAGTCTGTCTGTCTGTCCATTCCCCCAGTCTGTCTGTCTGTCCATTCCCCCAGCCTGTCTGTCTGCCCATTCCCCCAGTCTGTCTGTCTGCCCATTCCCCCAGTCTGTCTGTCTGTCCATTCCCCCAGCCTGTCTGTCTGTCCATTCCCCCAGTCTGTCTGTCTGTCCATTCCCCCAGTCTGTCTGTCTGCCCATTCCCCCAGCCTGTCTGTCTGCCCATTCCCCCAGTCTGTCCATTCCCCCAGTCTGTCTGTCTGTCCATTCCCCCAGTCTGTCTGTCTGTCCATTCCCCCAGTCTGTCTGTCTGTCCATTCCCCCAGTCTGTCTGTCTGTCCATTCCCCCAGTCTGTCTGTCTGTCCATTCCCCCAGTCTGTCTGTCTGTCCATTCCCCCAGCCTGTCTGTCTGTCCATTCCCCCAGTCTGTCTGTCTGCCCATTCCCCCAGTCTGTCTGTCTGTCCATTCCCCCAGTCTGTCTGTCTGTCCATTCCCCCAGTCTGTCTGTCTGTCCATTCCCCCAGTCTGTCTGTCTGTCCATTCCCCCAGTCTGTCTGTCTGTCCATTCCCCCAGTCTGTCTGTCTGTCCATTCCCCCAGTCTGTCTGTCTGTCCATTCCCCCAGTCTGTCTGTCTGTCCATTCCCCCAGCCTGTCTGTCTGTCCATTCCCCCAGTCTGTCTGTCTGTCCATTCCCCAAGTCTGTCTGTCTGTCCATTCCCCCAGTCTGTCTGTCTGCCCATTCCCCCAGTCTGTCCATTCCCCCAGTCTGTCTGTCTGTCCATTCCCCCAGTCTGTCTGTCTGTCCATTCCCCCAGTCTGTCTGTCTGTCCATTCCCCCAGCCTGTCTGTCTGTCCATTCCCCCAGCCTGTCTGTCTGTCCATTCCCCCAGTCTGTCTGTCTGTCCATTCCCCCAGTCTGTCTGTCTGTCCATTCCCCCAGCCTGTCTGTCTGTCCATTCCCCCAGTCTGTCTGTCTGTCCATTCCCCCAGTCTGTCTGTCTGTCCATTCCCCCAGTCTGTCTGTCTGCCCATTCCCCCAGTCTGTCCATTCCCCCAGTCTGTCTGTCTGCCCATTCCCCCAGTCTGTCCATTCCCCCAGTCTGTCTGTCTGTCCATTCCCCCAGCCTGTCTGTCTGTCCATTCCCCCAGTCTGTCTGTCTGTCCATTCCCCCAGTCTGTCTGTCTGCCCATTCCCCCAGTCTGTCCATTCCCCCAGTCTGTCTGTCTGTCCATTCCCCCAGTCTGTCTGTCTGCCCATTCCTCCAGTCTGTCTGTCTGTCCATTCCCCCAGTCTGTCTGTCTGCCCATTCCCCCAGTCTGTCAGTCTGCCCATTCCCCCAGTCTGTCTGTCTGTCCATTCCCCCAGTCTGTCTGTCTGTCCATTCCCCCAGCCTGTCTGTCTGTCCATTCCCCCAGCCTGTCTGTCTGTCCATTCCCCCAGTCTGTCTGTCTGTCCATTCCCCAAGTCTGTCTGTCTGTCCATTCCCCCAGTCTGTCTGTCTGTCCATTCCCCCAGTCTGTCTGTCTGTCCATTCCCCCAGTCTGTCTGTCTGTCCATTCCCCCAGTCTGTCAGTCTGCCCATTCCCCCAGTCTGTCTGTCTGTCCATTCCCCCAGTCTGTCTGTCTGTCCATTCCCCCAGCCTGTCTGTCTGTCCATTCCCCCAGCCTGTCTGTCTGTCCATTCCCCCAGCCTGTCTGTCTGTCCATTCCCCCAGTCTGTCTGTCTGCCCATTCCCCCAGTCTGTCTGTCTGCCCATTCCCCCAGCCTGTCTGTCTGTCCATTCCCCCAGTCTGTCTGTCTGTCCATTCCCCAAGTCTGTCTGTCTGTCCATTCCCCAAGTCTGTCTGTCTGTCCATTCCCCCAGCCTGTCTGTCCATTCCCCCAGTCTGTCTGTCTGCCCATTCCCCCAGTCTGTCTGTCTGTCCATTCCCCCAGTCTGTCTGTCTGCCCATTCCCCCAGTCTGTCTGTCTGTCCATTCCCCCAGTCTGTCTGTCTGTCCATTCCCCCAGTCTGTCTGTCTGTCCAATCCCCCAGTCTGTCTGTCTGTCCATTCCCCCAGTCTGTCTGTCTGTCCATTCCCCCAGTCTGTCTGTCTATCCATTCCCCCAGCCTGTCTGTCTGTCCATTCCCCCAGTCTGTCTGTCTGCCCATTCCCCCAGTCTGTCTGTCTGTCCATTCCCCCAGCCTGTCTGTCTGTCCATTCCCCCAGTCTGTCTGTCTGTCCATTCCCCAAGTCTGTCTGTCTGTCCATTCCCCCAGCCTGTCTGTCCATTCCCCCAGTCTGTCTGTCTGTCCAATCCCCCAGTCTGTCTGTCTGTCCATTCCCCCAGTCTGCCTGTCTGTCCATTCCCCCAGTCTGTCTGTCTATCCATTCCCCCAGCCTGTCTGTCTGTCCATTCCCCCAGTCTGTCTGTCTGTCCATTCCCCCAGTCTGTCTGTCTGTCCATTCCCCCAGTCTGTCTGTCTGTCCATTCCCCCAGCCTGTCTGTCTGCCCATTCCCCCAGTCTGTCTGTCTGTCCATTCCCCCAGCCTGTCTGTCTGCCCATTCCCCCAGCCTGTCTGTCTGCCCATTCCCCCAGTCTGTCTGTCTGTCCATTCCCCCAGCCTGTCTGTCTGCCCATTCCCCCAGTCTGTCTGTCTGTCCATTCCCCCAGTCTGTCTGTCTGCCCATTCCCCCAGCCTGTCTGTCTGTCCATTCCCCCAGTCTGTCTGTCTGTCCATTCCCCCAGTCTCTCTGCCCATTCCCCCAGTCTGTCTGTCTGCCCATTCCCCCAGCCTGTCTGTCTGTCCATTCCCCCAGTCTGTCTGTCTGCCCATTCCCCCAGCCTGTCTGTCTGTCCATTCCTCCAGTCTGTCTGTCTGCCCATTCCCCCAGTCTCTCTGCCCATTCCCCCAGCCTGTCTGTCTGCCCATTCCCCCAGCCTGTCTGTCTGCCCATTCCCCCAGTCTGTCTGTCTGCCCATTCCCCCAGTCTGTCTGTCTGTCCATTCCCCCAGCCTGTCTGTCTGCCCATTCCCCCAGTCTGTCTGTCTGTCCATTCCCCCAGTCTGTCTGTCTGTCCATTCCCCCAGTCTGTCTGTCTGTCCATTCCCCCAGTCTGTCTGTCTGTCCATTCCCCCAGTCTGTCTGTCTGCCCATTCCCCCAGCCTGTCTGTCTGCCCATTCCCCCAGCCTGTCTGTCTGCCCATTCCCCCCGTCTGTCTGTCTGCCCATTCCCCCAGTCTGTCTGTCTGTCCATTCCCCCAGTCTGTCTGTCTGTCCATTCCCCCAGTCTGTCTGTCCATTCCCCCAGTCTGTCTGTCTGTCCATTCCCCCAGTCTGTCTGTCTGCCCATTCCCCCAGTCTGTCTGTCTGTCCATTCCCCCAGCCTGTCTGTCTGTCCATTCCCCCAGTCTGTCTGTCTGTCCATTCCCCCAGCCTGTCTGTCTGTCCATTCCCCCAGTCTGTCTGTCTGCCCATTCCCCCAGCCTGTCTGTCTGTCCATTCCTCCAGTCTGTCTGTCTGTCCATTCCCCCAGTCTGTCTGTCTGCCCATTCCCCCAGCCTGTCTGTCTGTCCATTCCCCCAGTCTGTCTGTCTGCCCATTCCCCCAGTCTGTCTGTCTGTCCATTCCCCCAGTCTGTCTGTCTGTCCATTCCCCCAGTCTGTCTGTCTGCCCATTCCCCCAGTCTGTCTGTCTGTCCATTCCCCCAGCCTGTCTGTCTGTCCATTCCCCCAGTCTGTCTGTCTGCCCATTCCCCCAGTCTGTCTGTCTGTCCATTCCCCCAGTCTGTCTGTCTGTCCATTCCCCCAGTCTGTCTGTCCATTCCCCCAGCCTGTCTGTCTGTCCATTCCCCCAGTCTGTCTGTCTGCCCATTCCCCCAGCCTGTCTGTCTGTCCATTCCTCCAGTCTGTCTGTCTGTCCATTCCCCCAGTCTGTCTGTCTGCCCATTCCCCCAGCCTGTCTGTCTGTCCATTCCCCCAGTCTGTCTGTCTGCCCATTCCCCCAGCCTGTCTGTCTGTCCATTCCTCCAGTCTGTCTGTCTGTCCATTCCCCCAGTCTGTCTGTCTGTCCATTCCCCCAGTCTGTCTGTCTGTCCATTCCCCCAGTCTGTCTGTCTGTCCATTCCCCCAGTCTCTCTGTCTGTCCATTCCCCCAGCCTGTCTGTCTGCCCATTCCCCCAGTCTGTCTGTCTGCCCATTCCCCCAGTCTGTCTGTCTGTCCATTCCCCCCGTCTGTCTGTCTGCCCATTCCCCCAGCCTGTCTGTCTGCCCATTCCCCCAGCCTGTCTGTCTGCCCATTCCCCCAGTCTGTCTGTCTGCCCATTCCCCCAGTCTGTCTGTCTGTCCATTCCCCCCGTCTGTCTGTCTGCCCATTCCCCCAGCCTGTCTGTCTGTCCATTCCCCCAGTCTGTCTGTCTGTCCATTCCCCCAGCCTGTCTGTCTGTCCATTCCCCCAGTCTGTCTGTCTGTCCATTCCCCCAGTCTGTCTGTCTGCCCATTCCCCCAGTCTGTCTGTCTGTCCATTCCCCCAGTCTGTCTGTCTGTCCATTCCCCCAGCCTGTCTGTCTGCCCATTCCCCAGTCTGTCTGTCTGTCCATTCCCCCAGTCTGTCTGTCTGTCCATTCCCCCAGTCTGTCTGTCTGTCCATTCCCCCAGCCTGTCTGTCTGTCCATTCCCCCAGCCTGTCTGTCTGTCCATTCCCCCAGCCTGTCTGTCTGTCCATTCCCCCAGTCTGTCTGTCTGTCCATTCCCCCAGTCTGTCTGTCTGTCCATTCCCCCAGTCTGTCTGTCTGTCCATTCCCCCAGTCTGTCTGTCTGCCCATTCCCCCAGTCTGTCTGTCTGCCCATTCCCCCAGCCTGTCTGTCTGTCCATTCCCCCAGCCTGTCTGTCTGTCCATTCCCCCAGTCTGTCTGTCTGTCCATTCCCCCAGTCTGTCTGTCTGCCCATTCCCCCTGTCTGTCTGTCTGCCCATTCCCCCAGTCTGTCTGCCCATTCCCCCAGTCTGTCTGTCTGTCCATTCCCCCAGTCTGTCTGTCTGCCCATTCCCCCAGCCTGTCTGTCTGCCCATTCCCCCAGTCTGTCTGTCTGTCCATTCCCCCAGTCTGTCTGTCTGTCCATTCCCCCAGCCTGTCTGTCTGCCCATTCCCCCAGCCTGTCTGTCTGCCCATTCCCCCAGTCTGTCTGTCTGCCCATTCCCCCAGTCTGTCTGTCTGTCCATTCCCCCAGTCTGTCTGTCTGTCCATTCCCCCAGTCTGTCTGTCTGCCCATTCCCCCAGTCTGTCTGTCTGTCCATTCCCCCAGCCTGTCTGTCTGTCCATTCCCCCAGCCTGTCTGTCTGTCCATTCCCCCAGTCTGTCTGTCTGTCCATTCCCCCAGTCTGTCTGTCTGCCCATTCCCCCTGTCTGTCTGTCTGCCCATTCCCCAGTCTGTCTGTCTGCCCATTCCCCCAGTCTGTCTGTCTGTCCATTCCCCCAGTCTGTCTGTCTGTCCATTCCCCCAGTCTGTCTGTCTGCCCATTCCCCCTGTCTGTCTGTCTGCCCATTCCCCAGTCTGTCTGTCTGCCCATTCCCCCAGTCTGTCTGTCTGTCCATTCCCCCAGTCTGTCTGTCTGCCCATTCCCCCTGTCTGTCTGTCTGCCCATTCCCCAGTCTGTCTGTCTGCCCATTCCCCCAGTCTGTCTGTCTGTCCATTCCCCCAGTCTGTCTGTCTGCCCATTCCCCCTGTCTGTCTGTCTGCCCATTCCCCAGTCTGTCTGTCTGCCCATTCCCCCAGTCTGTCTGTCTGTCCATTCCCCCAGTCTGTCTGTCTGCCCATTCCCCCTGTCTGTCTGTCTGCCCATTCCCCAGTCTGTCTGTCTGTCCATTCCCCCAGCCTGTCTGTCTGCCCATTCCCCCAGTCTGTCTGTCTGTCCATTCCCCCAGTCTGTCTGTCTGCCCATTCCCCCAGTCTGTCTGTCTGTCCATTCCCCCAGTCTGTCTGTCTGTCCATTCCCCAGTCTGTCTGTCTGTCCATTCCCCAGTCTGTCTGTCTGTCCATTCCCCCAGTCTGTCTGTCTGCCCATTCCCCAGTCTGTCTGTCTGTCCATTCCCCAGTCTGTCTGTCTGTCCATTCCCCAGTCTGTCTGTCTGTCCATTCCCCAGTCTGTCTGTCTGTCCATTCCCCAGTCTGTCTGTCTGTCCATTCCCCCAGCCTGTCTGTCTGTCCATTCCCCCAGTCTGTCTGTCTGCCCATTCCCCCAGTCTGTCTGTCTGTCCATTCCCCCAGCCTGTCTGTCTGTCCATTCCCCCAGTCTGTCTGTCTGCCCATTCCCCCAGTCTGTCTGTCTGCCCATTCCCCAGTCTGTCTGTCTGCCCATTCCCCCAGTCTGTCTGTCTGCCCATTCCCCCAGTCTGTCTGTCTGTCCACTCCCCCAGCCTGTCTGTCTGCCCATTCCCCCAGTCTGTCTGTCTGTCCATTCCCCCAGCCTGTCTGTCTGTCCATTCCCCCAGCCTGTCTGTCTGTCCATTCCCCCAGTCTGTCTGTCTGTCCATTCCCCCAGTCTGTCTGTCTGTCCACTCCCCCAGCCTGTCTGTCTGTCCATTCCCCCAGTCTGTCTGTCTGCCCATTCCCCCAGTCTGTCTGTCTGCCCATTCCCCCAGTCTGTCTGTGTGCCCATTCCCCCAGTCTGTCTGTCTGTCCATTCCCCCAGCCTGTCTGTCTGCCCATTCCCCCAGCCTGTCTGTCTGCCCATTCCCCCAGCCTGTCTGTCTGTCCATTCCCCCAGTCTGTCTGTCTGCCCATTCCCCCAGTCTGTCTGTCTGTCCATTCCCCCAGTCTGTCTGTCTGTCCATTCCCCCAGTCTGTCTGTCTGTCCATTCCCCCACTCTGTCTGTCTGTCCATTCCCCCAGTCTGTCTGTCTGTCCATTCCCCCAGCCTGTCTGTCTGTCCATTCCCCCAGTCTGTCTGTCTGCCCATTCCCCCAGTCTGTCTGTCTGCCCATTCCCCCAGTCTGTCTGTCTGCCCATTCCCCCAGTCTGTCTGTCTGTCCATTCCCCCAGCCTGTCTGTCTGTCCATTCCCCCAGTCTGTCTGTCTGCCCATTCCCCCAGCCTGTCTGTCTGTCCATTCCCCCAGTCTGTCTGTCTGTCCATTCCCCCAGTCTGTCTGTCTGTCCATTCCCCCAGTCTGTCTGTCTGTCCATTCCCCCAGTCTGTCTGTCTGTCCATTCCCCCAGTCTGTCTGTCTGTCCATTCCCCCAGTCTGTCTGTCTGTCCATTCCCCCAGCCTGTCTGTGTGTCCATTCCCCCAGCCTGTCTGTCTGTCCATTCCCCCAGCCTGTCTGTCTGTCCATTCCCCCAGTCTGTCTGTCTGTCCATTCCCCCAGTCTGTCTGTCTGTCCATTCCCCCAGTCTGTCTGTCTGTCCATTCCCCCAGCCTGTCTGTGTGTCCATTCCCCCAGTCTGTCTGTCTGCCCATTCCCCCAGTCTGTCTGTCTGTCCATTCCCCCAGTCTGTCTGTCTGCCCATTCCCCCAGTCTGTCTGTCTGTCTGCCCATTCCCCCAGCCTGTCTGTCTGTCCATTCCCCCAGCCTGTCTGTCTGTCCATTCCCCCAGCCTGTCTGTCTGTCCATTCCCCCAGTCTGTCTGTCTGTCCATTCCCCCAGTCTGTCTGTCTGCCCATTCCCCCAGTCTGCCTGTCTGTCCATTCCCCCAGTCTGTCTGTCTGTCCATTCCCCCAGCCTGTCTGTATGTCCATTCCCCCAGTCTGTCTGTCTGCCCATTCCCCCAGTCTGTCTGTCTGTCCATTCCCCCAGTCTGTCTGTCTGTCCATTCCCCCAGTCTGTCTGTCTGCCCATTCCCCCAGTCTGTCTGTCTGCCCATTCCCCCAGCCTGTCTGTCTGTCCATTCCCCCAGTCTGTCTGTCTGTCCATTCCCCCAGTCTGTCTGTCTGTCCATTCCCCCAGCCTGTCTGTCTGCCCATTCCCCCAGTCTGTCTGTCTGCCCATTCCCCCAGTCTGTCTGTCTGTCCATTCCCCCAGTCTGTCTGTCTGCCCATTCCCCCAGTCTGTCTGTCTGTCCATTCCCCCAGTCTGTCTGTCTGTCCATTCCCCCAGTCTGTCTGTCTGTCCATTCCCCCAGTCTGTCTGTCTGTCCATTCCCCCAGTCTGTCTGTCTGCCCATTCCCCCAGTCTGTCTGTCTGTCCATTCCCCCAGCCTGTCTGTCTGTCCATTCCCCCAGTCTGTCTGTCTGCCCATTCCCCCAGCCTGTCTGTCTGTCCATTCCCCCAGTCTGTCTGTCTGTCCATTCCCCCAGTCTGTCTGTCTGTCCATTCCCCCAGTCTGTCTGTCTGCCCATTCCCCCAGTCTGTCTGTCTGCCCATTCCCCCAGCCTGTCTGTCTGTCCATTCCCCCAGTCTGTCTGTCTGTCCATTCCCCCAGTCTGTCTGTCTGTCCATTCCCCCAGCCTGTCTGTCTGCCCATTCCCCCAGTCTGTCTGTCTGCCCATTCCCCCAGTCTGTCTGTCTGTCCATTCCCCCAGTCTGTCTGTCTGCCCATTCCCCCTGTCTGTCTGTCTGCCCATTCCCCAGTCTGTCTGTCTGCCCATTCCCCCAGTCTGTCTGTCTGTCCATTCCCCCAGTCTGTCTGTCTGCCCATTCCCCCTGTCTGTCTGTCTGCCCATTCCCCAGTCTGTCTGTCTGCCCATTCCCCCAGTCTGTCTGTCTGTCCATTCCCCCAGTCTGTCTGTCTGCCCATTCCCCCTGTCTGTCTGTCTGCCCATTCCCCAGTCTGTCTGTCTGTCCATTCCCCCAGCCTGTCTGTCTGCCCATTCCCCCAGTCTGTCTGTCTGTCCATTCCCCCAGTCTGTCTGTCTGCCCATTCCCCCAGTCTGTCTGTCTGTCCATTCCCCCAGTCTGTCTGTCTGTCCATTCCCCAGTCTGTCTGTCTGTCCATTCCCCAGTCTGTCTGTCTGTCCATTCCCCCAGTCTGTCTGTCTGCCCATTCCCCAGTCTGTCTGTCTGTCCATTCCCCAGTCTGTCTGTCTGTCCATTCCCCAGTCTGTCTGTCTGTCCATTCCCCAGTCTGTCTGTCTGTCCATTCCCCAGTCTGTCTGTCTGTCCATTCCCCCAGCCTGTCTGTCTGTCCATTCCCCCAGTCTGTCTGTCTGCCCATTCCCCCAGTCTGTCTGTCTGTCCATTCCCCCAGCCTGTCTGTCTGTCCATTCCCCCAGTCTGTCTGTCTGCCCATTCCCCCAGTCTGTCTGTCTGCCCATTCCCCAGTCTGTCTGTCTGCCCATTCCCCCAGTCTGTCTGTCTGCCCATTCCCCCAGTCTGTCTGTCTGTCCACTCCCCCAGCCTGTCTGTCTGCCCATTCCCCCAGTCTGTCTGTCTGTCCATTCCCCCAGCCTGTCTGTCTGTCCATTCCCCCAGCCTGTCTGTCTGTCCATTCCCCCAGTCTGTCTGTCTGTCCATTCCCCCAGTCTGTCTGTCTGTCCACTCCCCCAGCCTGTCTGTCTGTCCATTCCCCCAGTCTGTCTGTCTGCCCATTCCCCCAGTCTGTCTGTCTGCCCATTCCCCCAGTCTGTCTGTGTGCCCATTCCCCCAGTCTGTCTGTCTGTCCATTCCCCCAGCCTGTCTGTCTGCCCATTCCCCCAGCCTGTCTGTCTGCCCATTCCCCCAGCCTGTCTGTCTGTCCATTCCCCCAGTCTGTCTGTCTGCCCATTCCCCCAGTCTGTCTGTCTGTCCATTCCCCCAGTCTGTCTGTCTGTCCATTCCCCCAGTCTGTCTGTCTGTCCATTCCCCCACTCTGTCTGTCTGTCCATTCCCCCAGTCTGTCTGTCTGTCCATTCCCCCAGCCTGTCTGTCTGTCCATTCCCCCAGTCTGTCTGTCTGCCCATTCCCCCAGTCTGTCTGTCTGCCCATTCCCCCAGTCTGTCTGTCTGCCCATTCCCCCAGTCTGTCTGTCTGTCCATTCCCCCAGCCTGTCTGTCTGTCCATTCCCCCAGTCTGTCTGTCTGCCCATTCCCCCAGCCTGTCTGTCTGTCCATTCCCCCAGTCTGTCTGTCTGTCCATTCCCCCAGTCTGTCTGTCTGTCCATTCCCCCAGTCTGTCTGTCTGTCCATTCCCCCAGTCTGTCTGTCTGTCCATTCCCCCAGTCTGTCTGTCTGTCCATTCCCCCAGTCTGTCTGTCTGTCCATTCCCCCAGCCTGTCTGTGTGTCCATTCCCCCAGCCTGTCTGTCTGTCCATTCCCCCAGCCTGTCTGTCTGTCCATTCCCCCAGTCTGTCTGTCTGTCCATTCCCCCAGTCTGTCTGTCTGTCCATTCCCCCAGTCTGTCTGTCTGTCCATTCCCCCAGCCTGTCTGTGTGTCCATTCCCCCAGTCTGTCTGTCTGCCCATTCCCCCAGTCTGTCTGTCTGTCCATTCCCCCAGTCTGTCTGTCTGCCCATTCCCCCAGTCTGTCTGTCTGTCTGCCCATTCCCCCAGCCTGTCTGTCTGTCCATTCCCCCAGCCTGTCTGTCTGTCCATTCCCCCAGCCTGTCTGTCTGTCCATTCCCCCAGTCTGTCTGTCTGTCCATTCCCCCAGTCTGTCTGTCTGCCCATTCCCCCAGTCTGCCTGTCTGTCCATTCCCCCAGTCTGTCTGTCTGTCCATTCCCCCAGCCTGTCTGTATGTCCATTCCCCCAGTCTGTCTGTCTGCCCATTCCCCCAGTCTGTCTGTCTGTCCATTCCCCCAGTCTGTCTGTCTGTCCATTCCCCCAGTCTGTCTGTCTGCCCATTCCCCCAGTCTGTCTGTCTGCCCATTCCCCCAGCCTGTCTGTCTGTCCATTCCCCCAGTCTGTCTGTCTGTCCATTCCCCCAGTCTGTCTGTCTGTCCATTCCCCCAGCCTGTCTGTCTGCCCATTCCCCCAGTCTGTCTGTCTGCCCATTCCCCCAGTCTGTCTGTCTGTCCATTCCCCCAGTCTGTCTGTCTGCCCATTCCCCCAGTCTGTCTGTCTGTCCATTCCCCCAGTCTGTCTGTCTGTCCATTCCCCCAGTCTGTCTGTCTGTCCATTCCCCCAGTCTGTCTGTCTGTCCATTCCCCCAGCCTGTCTGTCTGTCCATTCCCCCAGTCTGTCTGTCTGTCCATTCCCCCAGCCTGTCTGTCTGTCCATTCCCCCAGTCTGTCTGTCTGCCCATTCCCCCAGCCTGTCTGTCTGTCCATTCCCCCAGTCTGTCTGTCTGTCCATTCCCCCAGCCTGTCTGTCTGCCCATTCCCCCAGTCTGTCTGTCTGCCCATTCCCCCAGTCTGTCTGTCTGTCCATTCCCCCAGTCTGTCTGTCTGCCCATTCCCCCAGTCTGTCTGTCTGTCCATTCCCCCAGTCTGTCTGTCTGTCCATTCCCCCAGTCTGTCTGTCTGTCCATTCCCCCAGTCTGTCTGTCTGTCCATTCCCCCAGCCTGTCTGTCTGTCCATTCCCCCAGTCTGTCTGTCTGTCCATTCCCCCAGCCTGTCTGTCTGTCCATTCCCCCAGTCTGTCTGTCTGCCCATTCCCCCAGCCTGTCTGTCTGCCCATTCCCCCAGTCTGTCTGTCTGTCCATTCCCCCAGTCTGTCTGTCTGCCCATTCCCCCAGCCTGTCTGTCTGTCCATTCCCCCAGCCTGTCTGTCTGCCCATTCCCCCAGTCTGTCTGTCTGTCCATTCCCCCAGCCTGTCTGTCTGTCCATTCCCCCAGTCTGTCTGTCTGTCCATTCCCCCAGTCTGTCTGTCTGTCCATTCCCCCAGTCTGTCTGTCTGTCCATTCCCCCAGTCTGTCTGTCTGCCCATTCCCCCAGTCTGTCTGTCTGTCCATTCCCCCAGCCTGTCTGTCTGTCCATTCCCCCAGTCTGTCTGTCTGTCCATTCCCCCAGTCTATCTGTCTGTCCATTCCCCCAGCCTGTCTGTCTGTCCATTCCCCCAGTCTGTCTGTCTGCCCATTCCCCCAGTCAGTCTGTCTGCCCATTCCCCCAGTCTCTCTGTCTGTCCATTCCCCCAGTCTGTCTGTCTGCCCATTCCCCCAGTCTGTCTGTCTGCCCATTCCCCCAGTCTCTCTGTCTGCCCATTCCCCCAGTCTGTCTGTCTGTCCATTCCCCCAGTCTGTCTGTCTGTCCATTCCCCCAGTCTGTCTGTCTGCCCATTCCCCCAGTCTGTCTGTCTGTCCATTCCCCCAGTCTGTCTGTCTGCCCATTCCCCCAGTCTGTCTGTCTGCCCATTCCCCCAGTCTGTCTGTCTGTCCATTCCCCCAGTCTGTCTGTCTGTCCATTCCCCCAGTCTGTCTGTCTGCCCATTCCCCCAGTCTGTCTGTCTGCCCATTCCCCCAGTCTGTCTGTCTGTCCATTCCCCCAGTCTGTCTGTCTGTCCATTCCCCCAGTCTGTCTGTCTGTCCATTCCCCCAGTCTGTCTGTCTGTCCATTCCCCCAGTCTGTCTGTCTGCCCATTCCCCCAGCCTGTCTGTCTGTCCATTCCCCCAGCCTGTCTGTCTGTCCATTCCCCCAGCCTGTCTGTCTGTCCATTCCCCCAGTCTGTCTGTCTGTCCATTCCCCCAGTCTGTCTGTCCATTCCCCCAGTCTGTCTGTCTGCCCATTCCCCCAGCCTGTCTGTCTGTCCATTCCCCCAGTCTGTCTGTCTGCCCATTCCCCCAGTCTGTCTGTCTGTCCATTCCCCCAGTCTGTCTGTCTCCCCATTCCCCCAGCCTGTCTGTCTGTCCATTCCCCCAGCCTGTCTGTCTGTCCATTCCCCCAGTCTGTCTGTCTGTCCATTCCCCCAGTCTGTCTGTCCATTCCCCCAGTCTGTCTGTCTGCCCATTCCCCCAGCCTGTCTGTCTGTCCATTCCCCCAGTCTGTCTGTCTGCCCATTCCCCCAGCCTGTCTGTCTGTCCATTCCCCCAGTCTGTCTGTCTGCCCATTCCCCCAGTCTGTCTGTCTGTCCATTCCCCCAGCCTGTCTGTCTGCCCATTCCCCCAGTCTGTCTGTCTGTCCATTCCCCCAGCCTGTCTGTCTGTCCATTCCTCCAGTCTGTCTGTCTGTCCATTCCCCCAGTCTGTCTGTCTGTCCATTCCCCCAGTCTGTCTGTCTGTCCATTCCCCCAGCCTGTCTGTCTGCCCATTCCCCCAGTCTGTCTGTCTGTCCATTCCCCCAGTCTGTCTGTCTGCCCATTCCCCCAGCCTGTCTGTCTGTCCATTCCCCCAGTCTGTCTGTCTGTCCATTCCCCCAGCCTGTCTGTCTGTCCATTCCCCCAGTCTGTCTGTCTGTCCATTCCCCCAGCCTGTCTGTCTGTCCATTCCCCCAGTCGGTCTGTCTGCCCATTCCCCCAGTCTGTCTGTCTGTCCATTCCCCCAGCCTGTCTGTCTGTCCATTCCCCCAGTCGGTCTGTCTGCCCATTCCCCCAGTCTGTCTGTCTGTCCATTCCCCCAGTCGGTCTGTCTGCCCATTCCCCCAGTCTGTCTGTCTGTCCATTCCTCCAGTCTGTCTGTCTGCCCATTCCCCCAGTCTGTCTGTTGTCCATTCCCCCAGTCTGTCTGTCTGTCCATTCCCCCAGTCTGTCTGTCTGTCCATTCCTCCAGTCTGTCTGTCTGCCCATTCCCCCAGTCTGTCTGTCTGCCCATTCCCCCAGTCTGTCTGTCTGTCCATTCCTCCAGTCTGTCTGTCTGTCCATTCCCCCAGTCTGTCTGTCTGTCCATTCCCCCAGTCTGTCTGTCTGTCCATTCCTCCAGTCTGTCTGTCTGTCCATTCCCCCAGTCTGTCTGTCTGTCCATTCCTCCAGTCTGTCTGTCTGTCCATTCCCCCAGCCTGTCTGTCTGTCCATTCCCCCAGCCTGTCTGTCTGTCCATTCCCCCAGTCTGTCTGTCTGCCCATTCCCCCAGTCGGTCTGTCTGTCCATTCCCCCAGTCTGTCTGTCTGTCCATTCCCCCAGTCTGTCTGTCTGCCCATTCCCCCAGTCTGTCTGTCTGTCCATTCCTCCAGTCTGTCTGTCTGTCCATTCCCCCAGTCTGTCTGTCTGTCCATTCCCCCAGTCTGTCTGTCTGTCCATTCCTCCAGTCTGTCTGTCTGTCCATTCCCCCAGTCTGTCTGTCTGTCCATTCCTCCAGTCTGTCTGTCTGTCCATTCCCCCAGCCTGTCTGTCTGTCCATTCCCCCAGCCTGTCTGTCTGTCCATTCCCCCAGTCTGTCTGTCTGCCCATTCCCCCAGTCGGTCTGTCTGTCCATTCCCCCAGTCTGTCTGTCTGTCCATTCCCCCAGCCTGTCTGTCTGCCCATTCCCCCAGTCTGTCTGTCTGTCCATTCCCCCAGTCTGTCTGTCTGCCCATTCCCCCAGTCTGTCTGTCTGTCCATTCCCCCAGTCTGTCTGTCTGCCCATTCCCCCAGTCTGTCTGTCTGTCCATTCCCCCAGTCTGTCTGTCTGTCCATTCCCCCAGTCTGTCTGTCTGTCCATTCCCCCAGCCTGTCTGTCAGCCCATTCCCCCAGTCGGTCTGTCTGTCTGCCCATTCCCCCAGTCTGTCTGTCTGTCCATTCCCCCAGTCTGTCTGTCTGCCCATTCCCCCAGTCGGTCTGTCTGTCTGCCCATTCCCCCAGTCTGTCTGTCTGCCCATTCCCCCAGTCTGTCTGTCTGTCCATTCCTCCAGTCTGTCTGTCTGTCCATTCCCCCAGTCTGTCTGTCTGTCCATTCCCCCAGTCTGTCTGTCTGCCCATTCCCCCAGTCTGTCTGTCTGTCCATTCCCCCAGTCTGTCTGTCTGTCTGTCCATTCCCCCAGTCTGTCTGTCTGTCCATTCCCCCAGTCGGTCTGTCTGTCTGCCCATTCCCCCAGCCTGTCTGTCTGTCCATTCCCCCAGTCTGTCTGTCTGCCCATTCCCCCAGTCTGTCTATCTGCCCATTCCCCCAGCCTGTCTGTCTGTCCATTCCCCCAGTCTGTCTGTCTGTCCATTCCCCCAGTCTGTCTGTCTGCCCATTCCCCCAGCCTGTCTGTCTGTCCATTCCCCCAGTCTGTCTGTCTGCCCATTCCCCCAGTCTGTCTGTCTGCCCATTCCCCCAGCCTGTCTGTCTGTCCATTCCCCCAGTCTGTCTGTCTGCCCATTCCCCCAGTCTGTCTGTCTGCCCATTCCCCCAGTCTGTCTCTCTGTCCATTCCCCCAGTCTGTCTGTCTGTCCATTCCCCCAGTCGGTCTGTCTGTCTGCCCATTCCCCCAGCCTGTCTGTCTGTCCATTCCCCCAGTCTGTCTGTCTGTCCATTCCCCCAGTCTGTCTGTCTGCCCATTCCCCCAGCCTGTCTGTCTGTCCATTCCCCCAGCCTGTCTGTCTGTCCATTCCCCCAGCCTGTCTGTCTGTCCATTCCCCCAGTCTGTCTGTCTGTCTGCCCATTCCCCCAGTCTGTCTGCCCATTCCCCCAGCCTGTCTGTCTGCCCATTCCCCCAGTCTGTCTGTCTGTCCATTCCCCCAGCCTGTCTGTCTGCCCATTCCCCCAGCCTGTCTGTCTGTCCATTCCCCCAGTCTGTCTGTCTGTCCATTCCCCCAGCCTGTCTGTCTGCCCATTCCCCCAGTCTGTCTGTCTGTCCATTCCCCCAGTCTGTCTGTCTGTCCATTCCCCCAGTCTGTCTGTCTGTCCATTCCCCCAGTCTGTCTGTCTGTCCATTCCCCCAGCCTGTCTGTCTGCCCATTCCCCCAGTCTGTCTGTCTGCCCATTCCCCCAGTCTGTCTGTCTGTCCATTCCCCCAGCCTGTCTGTCTGCCCATTCCCCCAGTCTGTCTGTCTGTCCATTCCCCCAGTCTGTCTGTCTGCCCATTCCCCCAGTCTGTCTGTCTGCCCATTCCCCCAGTCTGTCTGTCTGCCCATTCCCCCAGTCTGTCTGTCTGTCCATTCCCCCAGCCTGTCTGTCTGCCCATTCCCCCAGTCTGTCTGTCTGCCCATTCCCCCAGTCTGTCTGTCTGTCTGCCCATTCCCCCAGTCTGTCTGCCCATTCCCCCAGCCTGTCTGTCTGCCCATTCCCCCAGTCTGTCTGTCTGTCCATTCCCCCAGTCTGTCTGTCTGTCCATTCCCCCAGTCTGTCTGTCTGTCCATTCACCCAGCCTGTCTGTCTGCCCATTCCCCCAGTCTGTCTGTCTGTCCATTCCCCCAGTCTGTCTGTCTGTCCATTCCCCCAGTCTGTCTGTCTGCCCATTCCCCCAGTCTGTCTGTCTGTCCATTCCCCCAGTCTGTCTGTCTGTCCATTCCCCCAGTCTGTCTGTCTGTCCATTCCCCCAGCCTGTCTGTCTGTCCATTCCCCCAGCCTGTCTGTCTGCCCATTCCCCCAGTCTGTCTCTCTGCCCATTCCCCCAGTCTGTCTGTCTGTCCATTCCCCCAGTCTGTCTCTCTGCCCATTCCCCCAGTCTGTCTCTCTGCCCATTCCCCCAGTCTGTCTGTCTGTCCATTCCCCCAGTCTGTCTGTCTGCCCATTCCCCCAGTCTGTCTGTCTGTCCATTCCCCCAGTCTGTCTGTCTGTCCATTCCCCCAGTCTGTCTGTCTGTCCATTCCCCCAGTCTGTCTGTCTGTCCATTCCCCCAGTCTGTCTGTCTGCCCATTCCCCCAGCCTGTCTGTCTGTCCATTCCCCCAGTCTGTCTGTCTGCCCATTCCCCCAGCCTGTCTGTCTGCCCATTCCCCCAGTCTGTCTGTCTGTCCATTCCCCCAGTCTGTCTGTCTGCCCATTCCCCCAGCCTGTCTGTCTGCCCATTCCCCCAGTCTGTCTGTCTGTCCATTCCCCCAGTCTGTCTGTCTGCCCATTCCCCCAGCCTGTCTGTCTGTCCATTCCCCCAGTCTGTCTGTCTGTCCATTCCCCCAGTCTGTCTGTCTGTCCATTCCCCCAGTCTGTCTGTCTGTCCATTCCCCCAGTCTGTCTGTCTGCCCATTCCCCCAGCCTGTCTGTCTGCCCATTCCCCCAGTCTGTCTCTCTGCCCATTCCCCCAGTCTGTCTGTCTGTCCATTCCCCCAGTCTGTCTGTCTGCCCATTCCTCCAGCCTGTCTGTCTGTCCATTCCCCCAGTCTGTCTCTCTGCCCATTCCCCCAGCCTGTCTGTCTGCCCATTCCCCCAGTCTGTCTGTCTGTCCATTCCCCCAGTCTGTCTGTCTGTCCATTCCCCCAGTCTGTCTGTCTGTCCATTCCCCCAGCCTGTCTGTCTGCCCATTCCCCCAGTCTGTCTGTCTGTCCATTCCCCCAGCCTGTCTGTCTGTCCATTCTCCAGCCTGTCTGTCTGTCCATTCCCCCAGCCTGTCTGTCTGCCCATTCCCCCAGTCTGTCTGTCTGTCCATTCCCCCAGCCTGTCTGTCTGTCCATTCTCCAGCCTGTCTGTCTGTCCATTCCCCCAGCCTGTCTGTCTGCCCATTCCCCCAGTCTGTCTGTCTGCCCATTCCCCCAGCCTGTCTGTCTGCCCATTCCCCCAGACTGTCTGTCTGCCCATTCCCCCAGTCTGTCTGTCTGTCCATTCCCCCAGTCTGTCTGTCTGCCCATTCCCCCAGCCTGTCTGTCTGCCCATTCCCCCAGTCTGTCTCTCTGCCCATTCCCCCAGCCTGTCTGTCTGCCCATTCCCCCAGACTGTCTGTCTGCCCATTCCCCCAGCCTGTCTGTCTGTCTGTCCATTCCCCCAGTCTGTCTGCCCATTCCCCCAGCCTGTCTGTCTGCCCATTCCCCCAGCCTGTCTGTCTGTCCATTCCCCCAGTCTGTCTGTCTGTCCATTCCCCCAGCCTGTCTGTCTGCCCATTCCCCCAGCCTGTCTGTCTGCCCATTCCCCAGCCTGTCTGTCTGTCCATTCCCCCAGCCTGTCTGTCTGTCCATTCCCCCAGTCTGTCTGTCTGCCCATTCCCCCAGTCTGTCTGTCTGTCCATTCCCCCAGTCTGTCTGTCTGTCCATTCCCCCAGTCTGTCTGTCTGCCCATTCCCCCAGCCTGTCTGTCTGCCCATTCCCCCAGACTGTCTGTCTGCCCATTCCCCCAGCCTGTCTGTCTGTCTGCCCATTCCCCCAGTCTGTCTGCCCATTCCCCCAGCCTGTCTGTCTGCCCATTCCCCCAGCCTGTCTGTCTGCCCATTCCCCCAGCCTGTCTGTCTGTCCATTCCCCCAGTCTGTCTGTCTGTCTGCCCATTCCCCCAGTCTGTCTGTCTGTCCATTCCCCCAGCCTGTCTGTCTGCCCATTCCCCCAGTCTGTCTGTCTGTCCATTCCCCCAGCCTGTCTGTCTGCCCATTCCCCCAGTCTGTCTGTCTGCCCATTCCCCCAGTCTGTCTGTCTGTCCATTCCCCCAGCCTGTCTGTCTGCCCATTCCCCCAGCCTGTCTGTCTGCCCATTCCCCCAGCCTGTCTGTCTGTCCATTCCCCCAGTCTGTCTGTCTGTCCATTCCCCCAGCCTGTCTGTCTGCCCATTCCCCCAGTCTGTCTGTCTGTCCATTCCCCCAGCCTGTCTGTCTGTCCATTCCCCCAGTCTGTCTGTCTGTCTGCCCATTCCCCCAGTCTGTCTGCCCATTCCCCCAGCCTGTCTGTCTGCCCATTCCCCCAGCCTGTCTGTCTGCCCATTCCCCCAGTCTGTCTGTCTGTCCATTCCCCCAGTCTGTCTGTCTGTCCATTCCCCCAGCCTGTCTGTCTGCCCATTCCCCCAGCCTGTCTGTCTGTCCATTCCCCCAGTCTGTCTGTCTGCCCATTCCCCCAGTCTGTCTGTCTGTCCATTCCCCCAGTCTGTCTGTCTGTCCATTCCCCCAGCCTGTCTGTCTGTCCATTCCCCCAGCCTGTCTGTCTGTCCATTCCCCCAGCCTGTCTGTCTGTCCATTCCCCCAGTCTGTCTGTCTGCCCATTCCCCCAGTCTGTCTGTCTGCCCATTCCCCCAGCCTGTCTGTCTGTCCATTCCCCCAGTCTGTCTGTCTGTCCATTCCCCCAGTCTGTCTGTCTGTCCATTCCCCCAGCCTGTCTGTCTGTCCATTCCCCCAGCCTGTCTGTCTGTCCATTCCCCCAGCCTGTCTGTCTGTCCATTCCCCCAGTCTGTCTGTCTGTCCATTCCCCCAGTCTGTCTGTCTGTCCATTCCCCCAGCCTGTCTGTCTGCCCATTCCCCCAGCCTGTCTGTCTGTCCATTCCCCCAGCCTGTCTGTCTGTCCATTCCCCCAGCCTGTCTGTCTGTCCATTCCCCCAGTCTGTCTGTCTGCCCATTCCCCCAGTCTGTCTGTCTGTCCATTCCCCCAGTCTGTCTGTCTGTCCATTCCCCCAGTCTGTCTGTCTGTCCATTCCCCCAGTCTGTCTGTCTGTCCATTCCCCCAGCCTGTCTGTCTGTCCATTCCCCCAGTCTGTCTGTCTGTCCATTCCCCCAGTCTGTCTGTCTGCCCATTCCCCCAGTCTGTCTGTCTGTCCATTCCCCCAGCCTGTCTGTCTGTCCATTCCCCCAGTCTGTCTGTCTGTCCATTCCCCCAGTCTGTCTGTCTGTCCATTCCCCCAGTCTGTCTGTCTGTCCATTCCCCCAGACTGTCTGTCTGTCTATTCCCCCAGTCTGTCTGTCTGTCCATTCCCCCAGCCTGTCTGTCTGTCCATTCCCCCAGTCTGTCTGTCTGTCCATTCCCCCAGTCTGTCTGTCTGCCCATTCCCCCAGTCTGTCTGTCTGTCCATTCCCCCAGTCTGTCTGTCTGTCCATTCCCCCAGACTGTCTGTCTGTCTATTCCCCCAGTCTGTCTGTCTGCCCATTCCCCCAGACTGTCTGTCTGTCTATTCCCCCAGTCTGTCTGTCTGTCCATTCCCCCAGCCTGTCTGTCTGTCCATTCCCCCAGTCTGTCTGTCTGTCCATTCCCCCAGTCTGTCTGTCTGCCCATTCCCCCAGTCTGTCTGTCTGTCCATTCCCCCAGTCTGTCTGTCTGTCCATTCCCCCAGACTGTCTGTCTGTCTATTCCCCCAGTCTGTCTGTCTGTCCATTCCCCCAGACTGTCTGTCTGTCTATTCCCCCAGTCTGTCTGTCTGTCCATTCCCCCAGTCTGTCTGTCTGTCCATTCCCCCAGTCTGTCTGTCTGTCCATTCCCCCAGCCTGTCTGTCTGTCCATTCCCCCAGTCTGTCTGTCTGTCCATTCCCCCAGCCTGTCTGTCTGTCCATTCCCCCAGACTGTCTGTCTGTCTATTCCCCCAGTCTGTCTGTCTGTCCATTCCCCCAGTCTGTCTGTCTGTCCATTCCCCCAGTCTGTCTGTCTGTCCATTCCCCCAGTCTGTCTGTCTGCCCATTCCCCCAGTCTGTCTGTCTGTCCATTCCCCCAGCCTGTCTGTCTGTCCATTCCCCCAGTCTGTCTGTCTGCCCATTCCCCCAGTCTGTCTGTCTGTCCATTCCCCCAGCCTGTCTGTCTGCCCATTCCCCCAGTCTGTCTGTCTGTCCATTCCCCCAGTCTGTCTGTCTGTCCATTCCCCCAGTCTGTCTGTCTGTCCATTCTCCCAGTCTGTCTGTCTGTCCATTCCCCCAGTCTGTCTGTCTGTCCATTCCCCCAGTCTGTCTGTCTGTCCATTCCCCCAGACTGTCTGTCTGTCTATTCCCCCAGTCTGTCTGTCTGTCCATTCCCCCAGACTGTCTGTCTGTCTATTCCCCCAGTCTGTCTGTCTGTCCATTCCCCCAGTCTGTCTGTCTGTCCATTCCCCCAGTCTGTCTGTCTGTCCATTCCCCCAGACTGTCTGTCTGTCTATTCCCCCAGTCTGTCTGTCTGTCCATTCCCCCAGTCTGTCTGTCTGTCCATTCCCCCAGACTGTCTGTCTGTCTATTCCCCCAGTCTGTCTGTCTGTCCATTCCCCCAGTCTGTCTGTCTGTCCATTCCCCCAGTCTGTCTGTCTGTCCATTCCCCCAGACTGTCTGTCTGTCTATTCCCCCAGTCTGTCTGTCTGCCCATTCCCCCAGTCTGTCTGTCTGTCCATTCCCCCAGCCTGTCTGTCTGTCCATTCCCCCAGACTGTCTGTCTGTCTATTCCCCCAGTCTGTCTGTCTGTCCATTCCCCCAGTCTGTCTGTCTGTCCATTCCCCCAGACTGTCTGTCTGTCTATTCCCCCAGTCTGTCTGTCTGTCCATTCCCCCAGTCTGTCTGTCTGTCCATTCCCCCAGACTGTCTGTCTGTCTATTCCCCCAGTCTGTCTGTCTGTCCATTCCCCCAGTCTGTCTGTCTGTCCATTCCCCAGTCTGTCTGTCTGCCCATTCCCCCAGTCTGTCTGTCTGTCCATTCCCCCAGTCTGTCTGTCTGTCCATTCCCCCAGTCTGTCTGTCTGCCCATTCCCCCAGTCTGTCTGTCTGTCCATCCCCCCAGCCTGTCTGTCTGTCCATTCCCCCAGTCTGTCTGTCTGTCCATTCCCCCAGTCTGTCTGTCTGTCCATTCCCCCAGCCTGTCTCTCTGCCCATTCCCCCAGCCTGTCTGTCTGCCCATTCCCCCAGTCTGTCTGTCTGTCCATTCCCCCAGTCTGTCTGTCTGCCCATTCCCCCAGTCTGTCTGTCTGCCCATTCCCCCAGTCTGTCTGTCTGCCCATTCCCCCAGTCTGTCTGTCTGCCCATTCCCCCAGTCTGTCTGTCTGTCCATTCCCCCAGTCTGTCTGTCTGTCCATTCCCCCAGTCTGTCTGTCTGTCCATTCCCCAGTCTGTCTGTCTGTCCATTCCCCCAGCCTGTCTGTCTGCCCATTCCCCCAGTCTGTCTGTCTGTCCACTCCCCCAGTCTGCCTGTCTGTCCATTCCCCCAGTCTGTCTGTCTGCCCATTCCCCCAGCCTGTCTGTCTGTCCATTCCCCCAGTCTGTCTGTCTGTCCATTCCCCCAGTCTGTCTGTCTGTCCATTCCCCCAGCCTGTCTGTCTGTCCATTCCCCCAGCCTGTCTGTCTGTCCATTCCCCCAGTCTGTCTGTCTGTCCATTCCCCCAGTCTGTCTGTCTGCCCATTCCCCCAGCCTGTCTGTCTGTCCATTCCCCCAGTCTGTCTGTCTGTCCATTCCCCCAGTCTGTCTGTCTGTCCATTCCCCCAGTCTGTCTGTCTGCCCATTCCCCCAGTCTGTCTGTCTGCCCATTCCCCCAGTCTGTCTGTCTGCCCATTCCCCCAGTCTGTCTGTCTGCCCATTCCCCCAGTCTGTCTGTCTGCCCATTCCCCCAGTCTGTCTGTCTGTCCATTCCCCCAGCCTGTCTGTCTGCCCATTCCCCCAGTCTGTCTGTCTGTCCACTCCCCCAGTCTGCCTGTCTGTCCATTCCCCCAGTCTGTCTGTCTGCCCATTCCCCCAGCCTGTCTGTCTGTCCATTCCCCCAGTCTGTCTGTCTGTCCATTCCCCCAGCCTGTCTGTCTGTCCATTCCCCCAGTCTGTCTGTCTGTCCATTCCCCCAGTCTGTCTGTCTGTCCATTCCCCCAGTCTGTCTGTCTGTCCATTCCCCCAGCCTGTCTGTCTGTCCATTCCCCCAGTCTGTCTGTCTGTCCATTCCCCCAGTCTGTCTGTCTGTCCATTCCCCCAGTCTGTCTGTCTGTCCACTCCCCCAGTCTGTCTGTCTGTCCATTCCCCCAGTCTGTCTGTCTGTCCATTCCCCCAGTCTGTCTGTCTGTCCATTCCCCCAGCCTGTCTGTCTGCCCATTCCCCCAGTCTGTCTGTCTGCCCATTCCCCCAGTCTGTCTGTCTGTCCATTCCCCCAGTCTGTCTGTCTGTCCATTCCCCCAGTCTGTCTGTCTGTCCATTCCCCCAGTCTGTCTGTCTGCCCATTCCCCCAGCCTGTCTGTCTGTCCATTTCCCCAGCCTGCCTGTCTGCCCATTCCCCCAGTCTGTCTGTCTGTCCACTCCCCCAGTCTGTCTGTCTGTCCATTCCCCCAGTCTGTCTGTCTGTCCATTCCCCCAGTCTGTCTGTCTGCCCATTCCCCCAGTCTGTCTGTCTGTCCATTCCCCCAGTCTGTCTGTCTGTCCATTCCCCCAGTCTGTCTGTCTGTCCATTCCCCCAGTCTGTCTGTCTGTCCATTCCCCCAGCCTGTCTGTCTGTCCATTCCCCCAGTCTGTCTGTCTGTCCATTCCCCCAGTCTGTCTGTCTGTCCATTCCCCCAGTCTGTCTGTCTGTCCATTCCCCCAGCCTGTCAGTCTGTCCACTCCCCCAGTCTGTCTGTCTGTCCATTCCCCCAGTCTGTCTGTCTGTCCATTCCCCCAGTCTGTCTGTCTGTCCATTCCCCCAGTCTGTCTGTCTGTCCACTCCCCCAGTCTGTCTGTCTGTCCATTCCCCCAGTCTGTCTGTCTGCCCATTCCCCCAGCCTGTCTGTCTGCCCATTCCCCCAGTCTGCCTGTCTGCCCATTCCCCCAGCCTGTCTGTCTGTCCATTCCCCCAGTCTGTCTGTCTGTCCATTCCCCCAGTCTGTCTGTCTGTCCATTCCCCCAGTCTGTCTGTCTGTCCACTCCCCCAGTCTGTCTGTCTGTCCATTCCCCCAGTCTGTCTGTCTGCCCATTCCCCCAGTCTGTCTGTCTGCCCATTCCCCCAGTCTGCCTGTCTGCCCATTCCCCCAGCCTGTCTGTCTGTCCATTCCCCCAGTCTGTCTGTCTGTCCATTCCCCCAGTCTGTCTGTCTGTCCATTCCCCCAGTCTGTCTGTCTGTCCACTCCCCCAGTCTGTCTGTCTGTCCATTCCCCCAGCCTGTCTGTCTGCCCATTCCCCCAGCCTGTCTGTCTGTCCATTCCCCCAGTCTGTCTGTCTGTCCATTCCCCCAGTCTGTCTGTCTGTCCATTCCCCCAGCCTGTCTGTCTGTCCATTCCCCCAGCCTGTCTGTCTGTCCATTCTCCCAGTCTGTCTGTCTGTCCATTCCCCCAGTCTGTCTGTCTGTCCATTCCCCCAGTCTGTCTGTCTGTCCATTCCCCCAGCCTGTCTGACTGTCCATTCTCCCAGTCTGTCTGTCTGTCCATTCCCCCAGTCTGTCTGTCTGCCCATTCCCCCAGTCTGTCTGTCTGTCCATTCCCCCAGCCTGTCTGTCTGTCCATTCCCCCAGCCTGTCTGTCTGTCCATTCCCCCAGTCTGTCTGTCTGTCCATTCCCCCAGCCTGTCTGTCTGTCCATTCCCCCAGTCTGTCTGTCTGTCCATTCCCCCAGCCTGTCTGTCTGCCCATTCCCCCAGCCTGTCTGTCTGTCCATTCCCCCAGTCTGTCTGTCTGTCCATTCCCCCAGTCTGTCTGTCTGCCCATTCCCCCAGTCTGTCTGTCTGCCCATTCCCCCAGTCTGTCTGTCTGTCCATTCCTCCAGCCTGTCTGTCTGTCCATTCCCCCAGCCTGTCTGTCTGTCCATTCCCCCAGTCTGTCTGTCTGTCCATTCCCCCAGCCTGTCTGTCTGTCCATTCCCCCAGTCTGTCTGTCTGCCCATTCCCCCAGCCTGTCTGTCTGTCCATTCCCCCAGCCTGTCTGTCTGCCCATTCCCCCAGTCTGTCTGTCTGTCCATTCCCCCAGCCTGTCTGTCTGTCCATTCCCCCAGCCTGTCTGTCTGTCCATTCCCCCAGCCTGTCTGTCTGCCCATTCCCCCAGCCTGTCTGTCTGTCCATTCCCCAGTCTGTCTGTCTGCCCATTCCCCCAGTCTGTCTGTCTGTCCATTCCCCCAGTCTGTCTGTCTGCCCATTCCCCCAGTCTGCCTGTCTGCCCATTCCCCCAGTCTGTCTGTCTGTCCATTCCCCCAGCCTGTCTGTCTGCCCATTCCCCCAGTCTGTCTGTCTGCCCATTCCCCCAGTCTGCCTGTCTGTCCATTCCCCCAGTCTGTCTGTCTGTCCATTCCCCCAGTCTGTCTGTCTGTCCATTCCCCCAGCCTGTCTGTCTGTCCATTCCCCCAGTCTGTCTGTCTGTCCATTCCCCCAGTCTGTCTGTCTGTCCATTCCCCCAGTCTGTCTGTCTGCCCATTCCCCCAGCCTGTCTGTCTGTCCATTCCCCCAGCCTGTCTGTCTGTCCATTCCCCCAGCCTGTCTGTCTGCCCATTCCTCCAGTCTGTCTGTCTGTCCATTCCCCCAGCCTGTCTGTCTGTCCATTCCCCCAGCCTGTCTGTCTGTCCATTCCCCCAGCCTGTCTGTCTGTCCATTCCCCCAGCCTGTCTGTCTGTCCATTCCCCCAGCCTGTCTGTCTGCCCATTCCTCCAGTCTGTCTGTCTGTCCATTCCCCCAGCCTGTCTGTCTGTCCATTCCCCCAGCCTGTCTGTCTGTCCATTCCCCCAGCCTGTCTGTCTGCCCATTCCCCCAGTCTGTCTGTCCATTCCCCCAGCCTGTCTGTCTGTCCATTCCCCCAGCCTGTCTGTCTGCCCATTCCCCCAGTCTGTCTGTCTGTCCATTCCCCCAGTCTGTCTGTCTGTCCATTCCCCCAGCCTGTCTGTCTGTCCATTCCCCCAGTCTGTCTGTCTGTCCATTCCCCCAGCCTGTCTGTCTGCCCATTCCCCCAGTCTGTCTGTCTGCCCATTCCCCCAGTCTGTCTGTCTGCCCATTCCCCCAGTCTGTCTGTCTGTCCATTCCCCCAGCCTGTCTGTCTGTCCATTCCCCCAGTCTGTCTGTCTGCCCATTCCCCCAGTCTGTCTGTCTGCCCATTCCCCCAGTCTGTCTGTCTGTCCATTCCCCCAGCCTGTCTGTCTGTCCATTCCCCCAGCCTGTCTGTCTGCCCATTCCCCCAGTCTGTCTGTCTGTCCATTCCCCCAGCCTGTCTGTCTGTCCATTCCCCCAGTCTGTCTGTCTGTCCATTCCCCCAGCCTGTCTGTCTGTCCATTCCCCCAGCCTGTCTGTCTGCCCATTCCTCCAGTCTGTCTGTCTGTCCATTCCCCCAGCCTGTCTGTCTGTCCATTCCCCCAGTCTGTCTGTCTGTCCATTCCCCCAGCCTGTCTGTCTGTCCATTCCCCCCGTCTGTCTGTCTGTCCATTCCCCCAGCCTGTCTGTCTGTCCATTCCCCCAGTCTGTCTGTCTGTCCATTCCCCCAGCCTGTCTGTCTGTCCATTCCCCAGTCTGTCTGTCTGTCCATTCCCCCAGCCTGTCTGTCTGTCCATTCCCCCCGTCTGTCTGTCTGTCCATTCCCCCAGTCTGTCTGTCTGTCCATTCCCCCAGTCTGTCTGTCTGCCCATTCCCCCAGCCTGTCTGTCTGCCCATTCCCCCAGTCTGTCTGTCTGTCCATTCCCCCAGCCTGTCTGTCTGTCCATTCCCCCAGTCTGTCTGTCTGCCCATTCCCCCAGTCTGTCTGTCTGTCCATTCCCCCAGTCTGTCTGTCTGCCCATTCCCCCAGTCTGTCTGTCTGTCCATTCCCCCAGCCTGTCTGTCTGTCCATTCCCCCAGTCTGTCTGTCTGCCCATTCCCCCAGCCTGTCTGTCTGTCCATTCCCCCAGCCTGTCTGTCTGTCCATTCCCCCAGCCTGTCTGTCTGTCCATTCCCCCAGTCTGTCTGTCTGTCCATTCCCCCAGCCTGTCTGTCTGTCCATTCCCCCAGTCTGTCTGTCTGTCCATTCCCCCAGTCTGCCTGTCTGCCCATTCCCCCAGTCTGTCTGTCTGTCCATTCCCCCAGTCTGTCTGTCTGTCCATTCCCCCAGCCTGTCTGTCTGCCCATTCCCCCAGTCTGTCTGTCTGCCCATTCCCCCAGCCTGTCTGTCTGTCCATTCCCCCAGCCTGTCTGTCTGTCCATTCCCCCAGCCTGTCTGTCTGTCCATTCCCCCAGTCTGTCTGTCTGTCCATTCCCCCAGTCTGTCTGTCTGTCCATTCCCCCAGTCTGCCTGTCTGCCCATTCCCCCAGTCTGTCTGTCTGCCCATTCCCCCAGTCTGTCTGTCTGTCCATTCCCCCAGTCTGCCTGTCTGCCCATTCCCCCAGTCTGTCTGTCTGCCCATTCCCCCAGCCTGTCTGTCTGTCCATTCCCCCAGTCTGTCTGTCTGTCCATTCCCCCAGTCTGTCTGTCTGTCCATTCCCCCAGTCTGTCTGTCTGCCCATTCGCCCAGCCTGTCTGTCTGTCCATTCCCCCAGTCTGTCTGTCTGTCCATTCCCCCAGTCTGTCTGTCTGTCCATTCCCCCAGTCTGTCTGTCTGCCCATTCCCCCAGTCTGTCCATTCCCCCAGTCTGTCTGTCTGTCCATTCCCCCAGCCTGTCTGTCTGCCCATTCCCCCAGTCTGCCTGTCTGCCCATTCCCCCAGTCTGTCTGTCTGTCCATTCCCCCAGTCTGTCTGTCTGTCCATTCCCCCAGCCTGTCTGTCTGTCCATTCCCCCAGTCTGTCTGTCTGTCCATTCCCCCAGTCTGTCTGTCTGTCCATTCCCCCAGCCTGTCTGTCTGTCCATTCCCCCAGCCTGTCTGTCTGTCCATTCCCCCAGCCTGTCTGTCTGTCCATTCCCCCAGCCTGTCTGTCTGTCCATTCCCCCAGTCTGTCTGTCTGTCCATTCCCCCAGTCTGCCTGTCTGCCCATTCCCCCAGTCTGTCTGTCTGTCCATTCCCCCAGTCTGTCTGTCCATTCCCCCAGCCTGTCTGTCTGTCCATTCCCCCAGTCTGTCTGTCTGTCCATTCCCCCAGTCTGTCTGTCTGTCCATTCCCCCAGCCTGTCTGTCTGCCCATTCGCCCAGCCTGTCTGTCTGTCCATTCCCCCAGTCTGTCTGTCTGTCCATTCCCCCAGTCTGTCTGTCTGTCCATTCCCCCAGTCTGTCTGTCTGTCCATTCCCCCAGTCTGTCTGTCTGTCCATTCCCCCAGTCTGTCTGTCTGTCCATTCCCCCAGTCTGTCTGTCTGTCCATTCCCCCAGCCTGTCTGTCTGTCCACTCCCCCAGTCTGTCTGTCTGCCCATTCGCCCAGCCTGTCTGTCTGCCCATTCCCCCAGCCTGTCTGTCTGCCCATTCCCCCAGTCTGTCTGTCTGCCCATTCCCCCAGTCTGTCTGTCTGTCCATTCCCCCAGTCTGTCTGTCTGTCCATTCCCCCAGCCTGTCTGTCTGTCCACTCCCCCAGTCTGTCTGTCTGCCCATTCCCCCAGCCTGTCTGTCTGTCCATTCCCCCAGTCTGTCTGTCTGTCCATTCCCCCAGTCTGTCTGTCTGTCCATTCCCCCAGTCTGTCTGTCTGCCCATTCGCCCAGCCTGTCTGTCTGCCCATTCCCCCAGCCTGTCTGTCTGTCCATTCCCCCAGTCTGTCTGTCTGTCCATTCCCCCAGTCTGTCTGTCTGTCCATTCCCCCAGTCTGTCTGTCTGCCCATTCGCCCAGCCTGTCTGTCTGTCCATTCCCCCAGCCTGTCTGTCTGTCCACTCCCCCAGTCTGTCTGTCTGCCCATTCCCCCAGCCTGTCTGTCTGTCCATTCCCCCAGTCTGTCTGTCTGTCCATTCCCCCAGTCTGTCTGTCTGTCCATTCCCCCAGTCTGTCTGTCTGCCCATTCGCCCAGCCTGTCTGTCTGTCCATTCCCCCAGTCTGTCTGTCTGTCCATTCCCCCAGTCTGTCTGTCTGCCCATTCCCCCAGTCTGTCTATCTGTCCATTCCCCCAGTCTGTCTGTCTGTCCATTCCCCCAGTCTGTCTATCTGTCCATTCCCCCAGTCTGTCTGTCTGTCCATTCCCCCAGTCTGTCTGTCTGTCCATTCCCCCAGTCTGTCTGTCTGCCCATTCCCCCAGTCTGTCTGTCTGTCCATTCCCCAGTCTGTCTGTCTGTCCATTCCCCCAGTCTGTCTGTCTGCCCATTCCCCCAGTCTGTCTGTCTGCCCATTCCCCCAGTCTGTCTGTCTGCCCATTCGCCCAGTCTGTCTGTCTGTCCATTCCCCCAGTCTGTCTGTCTGCCCATTCCCCCAGTCTGTCTGTCTGCCCATTCCCCCAGTCTGTCTGTCTGTCCATTCCCCCAGTCTGTCTGTCTGTCCATTCCCCCAGTCTGTCTGTCTGTCCATTCCCCCAGTCTGTCTGTCTGTCCATTCCCCCAGCCTGTCTGTCTGTCCATTCCCCCAGCCTGTCTGTCTGTCCATTCCCCCAGTCTGTCTGTCTGTCCATTCCCCCAGCCTGTCTGTCTGTCCATTCCCCCAGTCTGTCTGTCTGTCCATTCCCCCAGCCTGTCTGTCTGTCCATTCCCCCAGTCTGTCTGTCTGTCCATTCCCCCAGCCTGTCTGTCTGCCCATTCGCCCAGCCTGTCTGTCTGTCCATTCCCCCAGTCTGTCTGTCTGCCCATTCCCCCAGCCTGTCTGTCTGCCCATTCCCCCAGCCTGTCTATCTGCCCATTCCCCCAGTCTGTCTGTCTGTCCATTCGCCCAGCCTGTCTGTCTGTCCATTCCCCCATTCTGTCTGTCTGCCCATTCCCCCAGTCTGTCTGTCTGCCCATTCCCCCAGTCTGTCTGTCTGTCCATTCCCCCAGTCTGCCTGTCTGTCCATTCCCCCAGTCTGTCTGTCTGCCCATTCCCCCAGCCTGTCTGTCTGTCCATTCCCCCAGTCTGTCTGTCTGCCCATTCCCCCAGTCTGTCTGTCTGTCCATTCCCCCAGTCTGCCTGTCTGCCCATTCCCCCAGCCTGTCTGTCTACCCATTCCCCCAGTCTGTCTGTCTGCCCATTCCCCCAGTCTGTCTGTCTGTCCATTCCCCCAGTCTGTCTGTCTGTCCATTCCCCCAGTCTGTCTGTCTGTCCATTCCCCCAGTCTGTCTGTCTGTCCATTCCCCCAGTCTGTCTGTCTGCCCATTCCCCCAGCCTGTCTGTCTGTCCATTCCCCCAGTCTGTCTGTCTGCCCATTCCCCCAGTCTGTCTGTCTGTCCATTCCCCCAGTCTGCCTGTCTGCCCATTCCCCCAGCCTGTCTGTCTGTCCATTCCCCCAGTCTGTCTGTCTGTCCATTCCCCCAGTCTGTCTGTCTGTCCATTCCCCCAGTCTGTCTGTCTGTCCATTCCCCCAGCCTGTCTGTCTGCCCATTCCCCCAGTCTGTCTGTCTGTCCATTCCCCCAGTCTGTCTGTCTGCCCATTCCCCCAGTCTGTCTGTCTGTCCATTCCCCCAGTCTGCCTGTCTGCCCATTCCCCCAGCCTGTCTGTCTGTCCATTCCCCCAGTCTGTCTGTCTGTCCATTCCCCCAGTCTGTCTGTCTGTCCATTCCCCCAGTCTGTCTGTCTGTCCATTCCCCCAGCCTGTCTGTCTGTCCATTCCCCCAGTCTGTCTGTCTACCCATTCCCCCAGTCTGTCTGTCTGCCCATTCCCCCAGCCTGTCTCTCTGTCGATTCCCCCAGTCTGTCTGTCTGCCCATTCCCCCAGTCTGTCTGTCTGTCCATTCCCCCAGTCTGTCTGTCTGTCCATTCCCCCAGCCTGTCTGTCTGTCCATTCCCCCAGCCTGTCTGTCTGTCCATTCCCCCAGCCTGTCTGTCTGTCCATTCCCCCAGCCTGTCTGTCTGTCCATTCCCGCAGCCTGTCTGTCTGTCCATTCCCCCAGTCTGTCTGTCTGTCCATTCCCCCAGTCTGCCTGTCTGCCCATTCCCCCAGTCTGTCTGTCTGTCCATTCCCCCAGTCTGTCTGTCCATTCCCCCAGCCTGTCTGTCTGTCCATTCCCCCAGTCTGTCTGTCTGTCCATTCCCCCAGTCTGTCTGTCTGTCCATTCCCCCAGCCTGTCTGTCTGCCCATTCGCCCAGCCTGTCTGTCTGTCCATTCCCCCAGTCTGTCTGTCTGTCCATTCCCCCAGTCTGTCTGTCTGTCCATTCCCCCAGTCTGTCTGTCTGTCCATTCCCCCAGTCTGTCTGTCTGTCCATTCCCCCAGTCTGTCTGTCTGTCCATTCCCCCAGTCTGTCTGTCTGTCCATTCCCCCAGCCTGTCTGTCTGTCCACTCCCCCAGTCTGTCTGTCTGCCCATTCGCCCAGCCTGTCTGTCTGCCCATTCCCCCAGCCTGTCTGTCTGTCCATTCCCCCAGTCTGTCTGTCTGCCCATTCCCCCAGTCTGTCTGTCTGTCCATTCCCCCAGTCTGTCTGTCTGTCCATTCCCCCAGTCTGTCTGTCTGTCCATTCCCCCAGTCTGTCTGTCTGTCCATTCCCCCAGCCTGTCTGTCTGTCCATTCCCCCAGTCTGTCTGTCTGTCCATTCCCCCAGTCTGTCTGTCTGTCCATTCCCCCAGTCTGTCTGTCTGTCCATTCCCCCAGCCTGTCAGTCTGTCCACTCCCCCAGTCTGTCTGTCTGTCCATTCCCCCAGTCTGTCTGTCTGTCCATTCCCCCAGTCTGTCTGTCTGTCCATTCCCCCAGTCTGTCTGTCTGTCCACTCCCCCAGTCTGTCTGTCTGTCCATTCCCCCAGTCTGTCTGTCTGCCCATTCCCCCAGCCTGTCTGTCTGCCCATTCCCCCAGTCTGCCTGTCTGCCCATTCCCCCAGCCTGTCTGTCTGTCCATTCCCCCAGTCTGTCTGTCTGTCCATTCCCCCAGTCTGTCTGTCTGTCCATTCCCCCAGTCTGTCTGTCTGTCCACTCCCCCAGTCTGTCTGTCTGTCCATTCCCCCAGTCTGTCTGTCTGCCCATTCCCCCAGTCTGTCTGTCTGCCCATTCCCCCAGTCTGCCTGTCTGCCCATTCCCCCAGCCTGTCTGTCTGTCCATTCCCCCAGTCTGTCTGTCTGTCCATTCCCCCAGTCTGTCTGTCTGTCCATTCCCCCAGTCTGTCTGTCTGTCCACTCCCCCAGTCTGTCTGTCTGTCCATTCCCCCAGCCTGTCTGTCTGCCCATTCCCCCAGCCTGTCTGTCTGTCCATTCCCCCAGTCTGTCTGTCTGTCCATTCCCCCAGTCTGTCTGTCTGTCCATTCCCCCAGCCTGTCTGTCTGTCCATTCCCCCAGCCTGTCTGTCTGTCCATTCTCCCAGTCTGTCTGTCTGTCCATTCCCCCAGTCTGTCTGTCTGTCCATTCCCCCAGTCTGTCTGTCTGTCCATTCCCCCAGCCTGTCTGACTGTCCATTCTCCCAGTCTGTCTGTCTGTCCATTCCCCCAGTCTGTCTGTCTGCCCATTCCCCCAGTCTGTCTGTCTGTCCATTCCCCCAGCCTGTCTGTCTGTCCATTCCCCCAGCCTGTCTGTCTGTCCATTCCCCCAGTCTGTCTGTCTGTCCATTCCCCCAGCCTGTCTGTCTGTCCATTCCCCCAGTCTGTCTGTCTGTCCATTCCCCCAGCCTGTCTGTCTGCCCATTCCCCCAGCCTGTCTGTCTGTCCATTCCCCCAGTCTGTCTGTCTGTCCATTCCCCCAGTCTGTCTGTCTGCCCATTCCCCCAGTCTGTCTGTCTGCCCATTCCCCCAGTCTGTCTGTCTGTCCATTCCTCCAGCCTGTCTGTCTGTCCATTCCCCCAGCCTGTCTGTCTGTCCATTCCCCCAGTCTGTCTGTCTGTCCATTCCCCCAGCCTGTCTGTCTGTCCATTCCCCCAGTCTGTCTGTCTGCCCATTCCCCCAGCCTGTCTGTCTGTCCATTCCCCCAGCCTGTCTGTCTGCCCATTCCCCCAGTCTGTCTGTCTGTCCATTCCCCCAGCCTGTCTGTCTGTCCATTCCCCCAGCCTGTCTGTCTGTCCATTCCCCCAGCCTGTCTGTCTGCCCATTCCCCCAGCCTGTCTGTCTGTCCATTCCCCAGTCTGTCTGTCTGCCCATTCCCCCAGTCTGTCTGTCTGTCCATTCCCCCAGTCTGTCTGTCTGCCCATTCCCCCAGTCTGCCTGTCTGCCCATTCCCCCAGTCTGTCTGTCTGTCCATTCCCCCAGCCTGTCTGTCTGCCCATTCCCCCAGTCTGTCTGTCTGCCCATTCCCCCAGTCTGCCTGTCTGTCCATTCCCCCAGTCTGTCTGTCTGTCCATTCCCCCAGTCTGTCTGTCTGTCCATTCCCCCAGCCTGTCTGTCTGTCCATTCCCCCAGTCTGTCTGTCTGTCCATTCCCCCAGTCTGTCTGTCTGTCCATTCCCCCAGTCTGTCTGTCTGCCCATTCCCCCAGCCTGTCTGTCTGTCCATTCCCCCAGCCTGTCTGTCTGTCCATTCCCCCAGCCTGTCTGTCTGCCCATTCCTCCAGTCTGTCTGTCTGTCCATTCCCCCAGCCTGTCTGTCTGTCCATTCCCCCAGCCTGTCTGTCTGTCCATTCCCCCAGCCTGTCTGTCTGTCCATTCCCCCAGCCTGTCTGTCTGTCCATTCCCCCAGCCTGTCTGTCTGCCCATTCCTCCAGTCTGTCTGTCTGTCCATTCCCCCAGCCTGTCTGTCTGTCCATTCCCCCAGCCTGTCTGTCTGTCCATTCCCCCAGCCTGTCTGTCTGCCCATTCCCCCAGTCTGTCTGTCCATTCCCCCAGCCTGTCTGTCTGTCCATTCCCCCAGCCTGTCTGTCTGCCCATTCCCCCAGTCTGTCTGTCTGTCCATTCCCCCAGTCTGTCTGTCTGTCCATTCCCCCAGCCTGTCTGTCTGTCCATTCCCCCAGTCTGTCTGTCTGTCCATTCCCCCAGCCTGTCTGTCTGCCCATTCCCCCAGTCTGTCTGTCTGCCCATTCCCCCAGTCTGTCTGTCTGTCCATTCCCCCAGTCTGTCTGTCTGTCCATTCCCCCAGCCTGTCTGTCTGTCCATTCCCCCAGTCTGTCTGTCTGCCCATTCCCCCAGTCTGTCTGTCTGCCCATTCCCCCAGTCTGTCTGTCTGTCCATTCCCCCAGCCTGTCTGTCTGTCCATTCCCCCAGCCTGTCTGTCTGCCCATTCCCCCAGTCTGTCTGTCTGTCCATTCCCCCAGCCTGTCTGTCTGTCCATTCCCCCAGTCTGTCTGTCTGTCCATTCCCCCAGCCTGTCTGTCTGTCCATTCCCCCAGCCTGTCTGTCTGCCCATTCCTCCAGTCTGTCTGTCTGTCCATTCCCCCAGCCTGTCTGTCTGTCCATTCCCCCAGTCTGTCTGTCTGTCCATTCCCCCAGCCTGTCTGTCTGTCCATTCCCCCCGTCTGTCTGTCTGTCCATTCCCCCAGCCTGTCTGTCTGTCCATTCCCCCAGTCTGTCTGTCTGTCCATTCCCCCAGCCTGTCTGTCTGTCCATTCCCCAGTCTGTCTGTCTGTCCATTCCCCCAGCCTGTCTGTCTGTCCATTCCCCCCGTCTGTCTGTCTGTCCATTCCCCCAGTCTGTCTGTCTGTCCATTCCCCCAGTCTGTCTGTCTGCCCATTCCCCCAGCCTGTCTGTCTGCCCATTCCCCCAGTCTGTCTGTCTGTCCATTCCCCCAGCCTGTCTGTCTGTCCATTCCCCCAGTCTGTCTGTCTGCCCATTCCCCCAGTCTGTCTGTCTGTCCATTCCCCCAGTCTGTCTGTCTGCCCATTCCCCCAGTCTGTCTGTCTGTCCATTCCCCCAGCCTGTCTGTCTGTCCATTCCCCCAGTCTGTCTGTCTGCCCATTCCCCCAGCCTGTCTGTCTGTCCATTCCCCCAGCCTGTCTGTCTGTCCATTCCCCCAGCCTGTCTGTCTGTCCATTCCCCCAGTCTGTCTGTCTGTCCATTCCCCCAGCCTGTCTGTCTGTCCATTCCCCCAGTCTGTCTGTCTGTCCATTCCCCCAGTCTGCCTGTCTGCCCATTCCCCCAGTCTGTCTGTCTGTCCATTCCCCCAGTCTGTCTGTCTGTCCATTCCCCCAGCCTGTCTGTCTGCCCATTCCCCCAGTCTGTCTGTCTGCCCATTCCCCCAGCCTGTCTGTCTGTCCATTCCCCCAGCCTGTCTGTCTGTCCATTCCCCCAGCCTGTCTGTCTGTCCATTCCCCCAGTCTGTCTGTCTGTCCATTCCCCCAGTCTGTCTGTCTGTCCATTCCCCCAGTCTGCCTGTCTGCCCATTCCCCCAGTCTGTCTGTCTGCCCATTCCCCCAGTCTGTCTGTCTGTCCATTCCCCCAGTCTGCCTGTCTGCCCATTCCCCCAGTCTGTCTGTCTGCCCATTCCCCCAGCCTGTCTGTCTGTCCATTCCCCCAGTCTGTCTGTCTGTCCATTCCCCCAGTCTGTCTGTCTGTCCATTCCCCCAGTCTGTCTGTCTGCCCATTCGCCCAGCCTGTCTGTCTGTCCATTCCCCCAGTCTGTCTGTCTGTCCATTCCCCCAGTCTGTCTGTCTGTCCATTCCCCCAGTCTGTCTGTCTGCCCATTCCCCCAGTCTGTCCATTCCCCCAGTCTGTCTGTCTGTCCATTCCCCCAGCCTGTCTGTCTGCCCATTCCCCCAGTCTGCCTGTCTGCCCATTCCCCCAGTCTGTCTGTCTGTCCATTCCCCCAGTCTGTCTGTCTGTCCATTCCCCCAGCCTGTCTGTCTGTCCATTCCCCCAGTCTGTCTGTCTGTCCATTCCCCCAGTCTGTCTGTCTGTCCATTCCCCCAGCCTGTCTGTCTGTCCATTCCCCCAGCCTGTCTGTCTGTCCATTCCCCCAGCCTGTCTGTCTGTCCATTCCCCCAGCCTGTCTGTCTGTCCATTCCCCCAGTCTGTCTGTCTGTCCATTCCCCCAGTCTGCCTGTCTGCTCATTCCCCCAGTCTGTCTGTCTGTCCATTCCCCCAGTCTGTCTGTCCATTCCCCCAGCCTGTCTGTCTGTCCATTCCCCCAGTCTGTCTGTCTGTCCATTCCCCCAGTCTGTCTGTCTGTCCATTCCCCCAGCCTGTCTGTCTGCCCATTCGCCCAGCCTGTCTGTCTGTCCATTCCCCCAGTCTGTTTGTCTGTCCATTCCCCCAGTCTGTCTGTCTGTCCATTCCCCCAGTCTGTCTGTCTGTCCATTCCCCCAGTCTGTCTGTCTGTCCATTCCCCCAGTCTGTCTGTCTGTCCATTCCCCCAGTCTGTCTGTCTGTCCATTCCCCCAGCCTGTCTGTCTGTCCACTCCCCCAGTCTGTCTGTCTGCCCATTCGCCCAGCCTGTCTGTCTGCCCATTCCCCCAGCCTGTCTGTCTGCCCATTCCCCCAGTCTGTCTGTCTGCCCATTCCCCCAGTCTGTCTGTCTGTCCATTCCCCCAGTCTGTCTGTCTGTCCATTCCCCCAGCCTGTCTGTCTGTCCACTCCCCCAGTCTGTCTGTCTGCCCATTCCCCCAGCCTGTCTGTCTGTCCATTCCCCCAGTCTGTCTGTCTGTCCATTCCCCCAGTCTGTCTGTCTGTCCATTCCCCCAGTCTGTCTGTCTGCCCATTCGCCCAGCCTGTCTGTCTGCCCATTCCCCCAGCCTGTCTGTCTGTCCATTCCCCCAGTCTGTCTGTCTGTCCATTCCCCCAGTCTGTCTGTCTGTCCATTCCCCCAGTCTGTCTGTCTGCCCATTCGCCCAGCCTGTCTGTCTGTCCATTCCCCCAGCCTGTCTGTCTGTCCACTCCCCCAGTCTGTCTGTCTGCCCATTCCCCCAGCCTGTCTGTCTGTCCATTCCCCCAGTCTGTCTGTCTGTCCATTCCCCCAGTCTGTCTGTCTGTCCATTCCCCCAGTCTGTCTGTCTGCCCATTCGCCCAGCCTGTCTGTCTGTCCATTCCCCCAGTCTGTCTGTCTGTCCATTCCCCCAGTCTGTCTGTCTGCCCATTCCCCCAGTCTGTCTATCTGTCCATTCCCCCAGTCTGTCTGTCTGTCCATTCCCCCAGTCTGTCTATCTGTCCATTCCCCCAGTCTGTCTGTTTGTCCATTCCCCCAGTCTGTCTGTCTGTCCATTCCCCCAGTCTGTCTGTCTGCCCATTCCCCCAGTCTGTCTGTCTGTCCATTCCCCAGTCTGTCTGTCTGTCCATTCCCCCAGTCTGTCTGTCTGCCCATTCCCCCAGTCTGTCTGTCTGCCCATTCCCCCAGTCTGTCTGTCTGCCCATTCCCCCAGTCTGTCTGTCTGCCCATTCGCCCAGTCTGTCTGTCTGTCCATTCCCCCAGTCTGTCTGTCTGCCCATTCCCCCAGTCTGTCTGTCTGCCCATTCCCCCAGTCTGTCTGTCTGTCCATTCCCCCAGCCTGTCTGTCTGTCCATTCCCCCAGTCTGTCTGTCTGTCCATTCCCCCAGCCTGTCTGTCTGTCCATTCCCCCAGTCTGTCTGTCTGTCCATTCCCCCAGCCTGTCTGTCTGCCCATTCGCCCAGCCTGTCTGTCTGTCCATTCCCCCAGTCTGTCTGTCTGCCCATTCCCCCAGCCTGTCTGTCTGCCCATTCCCCCAGCCTGTCTATCTGCCCATTCCCCCAGTCTGTCTGTCTGTCCATTCGCCCAGCCTGTCTGTCTGTCCATTCCCCCATTCTGTCTGTCTGCCCATTCCCCCAGTCTGTCTGTCTGCCCATTCCCCCAGTCTGTCTGTCTGTCCATTCCCCCAGTCTGCCTGTCTGTCCATTCCCCCAGTCTGTCTGTCTGCCCATTCCCCCAGCCTGTCTGTCTGTCCATTCCCCCAGTCTGTCTGTCTGCCCATTCCCCCAGTCTGTCTGTCTGTCCATTCCCCCAGTCTGCCTGTCTGCCCATTCCCCCAGCCTGTCTGTCTACCCATTCCCCCAGTCTGTCTGTCTGCCCATTCCCCCAGTCTGTCTGTCTGTCCATTCCCCCAGTCTGTCTGTCTGTCCATTCCCCCAGTCTGTCTGTCTGTCCATTCCCCCAGTCTGTCTGTCTGTCCATTCCCCCAGTCTGTCTGTCTGCCCATTCCCCCAGCCTGTCTGTCTGTCCATTCCCCCAGTCTGTCTGTCTGCCCATTCCCCCAGTCTGTCTGTCTGTCCATTCCCCCAGTCTGCCTGTCTGCCCATTCCCCCAGCCTGTCTGTCTGTCCATTCCCCCAGTCTGTCTGTCTGTCCATTCCCCCAGTCTGTCTGTCTGTCCATTCCCCCAGTCTGTCTGTCTGTCCATTCCCCCAGCCTGTCTGTCTGCCCATTCCCCCAGTCTGTCTGTCTGTCCATTCCCCCAGTCTGTCTGTCTGCCCATTCCCCCAGTCTGTCTGTCTGTCCATTCCCCCAGTCTGCCTGTCTGCCCATTCCCCCAGCCTGTCTGTCTGTCCATTCCCCCAGTCTGTCTGTCTGTCCATTCCCCCAGTCTGTCTGTCTGTCCATTCCCCCAGTCTGTCTGTCTGTCCATTCCCCCAGCCTGTCTGTCTGTCCATTCCCCCAGTCTGTCTGTCTACCCATTCCCCCAGTCTGTCTGTCTGCCCATTCCCCCAGCCTGTCTCTCTGTCGATTCCCCCAGTCTGTCTGTCTGCCCATTCCCCCAGTCTGTCTGTCTGTCCATTCCCCCAGTCTGTCTGTCTGTCCATTCCCCCAGCCTGTCTGTCTGTCCATTCCCCCAGCCTGTCTGTCTGTCCATTCCCCCAGCCTGTCTGTCTGTCCATTCCCCCAGCCTGTCTGTCTGTCCATTCCCGCAGCCTGTCTGTCTGTCCATTCCCCCAGTCTGTCTGTCTGTCCATTCCCCCAGCCTGTCTGTCTGTCCATTCCCCCAGCCTGTCTGTCTGCCCATTCCTCCAGTCTGTCTGTCTGTCCATTCCCCCAGTCTGTCTGTCTGCCCATTCCCCCAGTCTGTCTGTCTGCCCATTCCCCCAGTCTGTCTGTCTGTCCATTCCCCCAGTCTGTCTGTCTGCCCATTCCCCCAGTCTGTCTGTCTGCCCATTCCTCCAGCCTATCTGTGGTCGCTTGAGGTTTAACACAATCGTCCTCACTGTTCACAATTCTTCCAGCTTTGGTGTTGTCTACAATGTTGAAATGTTGTCCTGTTGCCCACGTGCTGAGGACTGGATTCTGCACCTGTAGGAATTGAACATTGGTGAACGCATCACATCCGGCCGCCTGACCTTCTGCCAACCCAGACCTGTCGACAATTTTCCAGGGACAAAGGAGGCATCGGGTGCCAGCCATGCACTTCAGTGAAGCAGAGCAGGTGTTTTACTCCAAATCTAAACTGGACTATTTCTATTACCAATTCATTCACACATATGGGCAACATTAGCCATGTCAGATGTTATTGTCCATCCCTAATTAGCCCTGGGATGCAACGGAATGGCTTCCTTGGCTGTTTCATAGAAGCTGATACGTTAACCACATCGCTGCTGTATAGAGCCACAGGTAGGCCCGACCAGGTAGGAATGGCAGAGTTCCTTCCCGAAAGGACATTCGGTACATTCGTGAACCTTTTATGCTCCATGAAAATGTACTCTCATACTCTTTGACGGCACTGTAGTACAGTGGTTAGCACTGATGCTTCACAGTGCCAGGGTCCCAGGTTCGATTCCCGGTCACTGTCTGTGCGGAGTCTGCACGTTCTCCCCGTGTCTGCGTGGATTTCCTCCGGGTGCTCCGGTTTCCCCCCACAGGGCCTGAAAGACGTGCTTGTTGGGTGAATTGGACATTCTGAATTCTCCCTCTGTGTACCCGAACAGGCGCCGGAATGTGGCGACTAGGGGATTTTCACAGTAACTTCATTGCAGTGTTAATCTAAGCCTACCTGTGACAATAATAAAGATTATTATTTCTTTTGTTAGCCATGGCTGGGCCCCTTTTCCTGATGTGTTTTTGTGCCAGAAAGGGATCTATAACTGTTGCAGTGCACAAATTAATTCCTTAAATATTAGCCATTGTCTATCATTGACGTTTCCCAATCTATCTTAACAAGCTCAGACCTCATACCTTCATTTGTTAAGATTTAAGACTTCTTCACCTTCCATCCTCGTGAATAATTATATATGTTATGATCACTATTCCCTCAAGGAACCTGCACAACAAGATTGTTAATTAACTCCTTCTCATTGTATGATACCAAATCTAGTTGGTTCCTTGGCATACTGATCTAAAAAACCAACTCATACACAAGCATAATAAAACAAAATTTCACACTAAGCCACACATGTGGTGCGGTACTTAAAATGCTGCAAAAGTCCAAAAGCTGGAAAGTAAGATTAATCTGAATTTTCAAAATTCTTTCCTGTGATGTGGGCATCGCTGACTAGTCCAGCGTTTGTTGCCCATCCCTAACTTCCTTTCAACTGAGTGGTTCGCTCGGCCATTTCAGAGGGCAGTTAAGTGTCAACCACTTTGCTGCGGGTCTGGAGTCACATGTAGGCCAGACCGGGTAAGGGCGGCAGATTTCCTTCCCGAGAGGACATTAGTGAACCGGATGGGTTTTTATGACAATTGATGTTGGTTTTATGGTTACCATTACTGAGGCGAATAATTAATTCCAGAATTTATTGATTGTATTTAAATTCCAGCAGCTGCTGTGGTGGGATTTGAGCCAATGTCCCCAATGCCCCCCACAGGTGGAGAAGGTAGGCAAGAAGGCATACGGCATGCTTGCCTTCATTGGCCGGGGTATTGAGTATAAAAATTGGCAAGTCGTGTTGCAGTTGTATAGAACCTTAGTTGGGCCACACTTGGAGTATCGTGTTCAATTCTGGTCGCCACACTACCAGAAGGATGTGGAGGCTTGAGAGAGGGTGCAGAAGAGATTTACCAGAATGTTGCCTGGTATGGAGGGCATTAGCTATGAGGAGCGGTTGAATAAACTCGGTTTGTCCTCACTGGAACGACGGAGGTTGAGGGGTGACCTGATAGAGGTCTACAAAATTATGAGGGGCATAGACAGAGTGGATAGTCAGAGGCTTTTCCCCAGGGTAGAGGGGTCAATTACTAGGGGGCATAGGCTTAAGGTGCGAGGGACAGGGTTTAGAGATGTACGAGGCAGGTTTTTTACACAGAGGGTAGTGGGTGCCTGGAACTCGCTACCGGAGGAGGTAGTGGAAGCAGGGACGATAGTGACATTTAAGGGGCATCTTGACAAATACATGAATAGGATGGGAATAGAGGGATATGGACCCAGGAAGTGAAGAAGATTGTAGTTTAGACGGGCAGTATGGTCGGCACGGGCTTGGAGGGCCGAAGGGCCTGTTCCTGTGCTGTACTTTTCTATGTTCTTTGTTCTAGAACATTAGCCTGGGCCTCTGGATTACTAGCCAAATACTACGTCCCCGTCTCCCTCGAATGGCTTCTTCTCAGCTGGCATAGACATGATGGGCCAAATGGCATCCTTCTGTGTTAGGAACGACCTTTGTTTCCAATACTGACGTCCAGTGCTCCAGAGCTCGAGATGTTCCAGTTCTGCTACCGTACAGGCCAGTCTGTTATCCAGGGGATGGTTCACCCCTAACTTCCCAAGAGCAAGTGAGCTGGAGGCCGAGCTGCAGACACTGCGACAGATCAAGGTTGCCTGGAGGATATTGGGCCCATCGGGTTCATGCCAGATTTGTAGCCACACCCCCCCCCCCACAAGAGATCGCGCCCACCCATGGGTCCGTGACGCCCGATCGCTCCCCTGGCTGTCCATGAGGCCCCCTGGGTGAACGACCCCCCCCCCCCCCACCAGGGCGGCCTGCCGCCCGATGTTCCCGGCGGCCGATCGTTGGTTAGAACCACACCGTCGGGAACTCGGCCGGTTTCGCGCGGAGAATCAAAGGGTGGGGGGGGGGGGGGGGGGGTGTCTCTGACAATGGCCCCCTACCCGTGTTGCGTAGTTCGCGCGCGAGGTACTCCCGAGCGATTGTCCAGGGACCAGAGAATCGCGGGAGCAGCGGCGGTCAAAACCTTGGGTTTGACGACCATTCTCCACCTTTGAGCCGAATTTGAGCCTCAGCGATTTCAGTGCTGAGGCCCAGCGAATCCAGCCCAGGGTCTTCTGATTGGGCCAGTGAGGGTGTGACTGAGCGTGAGGCAGGTAAGGAGGCTCAGAGATTGGGCCAGTGAGGGTGTGACTGAGCGTGAGGCAGGTAAGGAGGCTCAGAGATTGGGTCAGTGAGGGTGTGACTGAGCGCGAGGCAGGTAAGGAGGCTCAGAGGGCAGGGTTTCGGGAGTGTCAGTCTCGGCAATTGTCCAATAGGTTTGAAGCTCTCTCAGCTCGGTTGCATGAGGGAGCCATTCAAGTGGGAGGAATGTAGTGGGCGTAGGGGACAGTCTAGTGAAGGGATTGGCATTGTCTCTGCAGCGAAGAGCCAGGGGCGGGGACATCTTCTCGGGGCTGGAGAGGAACTTGCATTGGGAAAGGGAGGATCCAGTTGCCACGGTTCTTGTAGATACCAACAAAATAGGTAGAAAGAAGAAAGAGGTTCTCTCCATAGAGAGTACAAGGGGCTTGGCACCAAATTAATCTGAGTCTCAAAGGTACTCCCAATTTGTATGTTCATATGAATTAGGGATGGTCAGTAAATGCTGACCTTGACAGCGCTGCCTTACCCCGTGAAAGAACGAGACAAATTCACTCCTTTTTGTCCCGACGCAAACCTTTATTCAAACTTTCACTGAAGCATTCTCAATGTTGGCCTCTGCTGCCACCTTCTGGCCACTTGAAGGCGGGAACCAGATTCCATTCAGCAACGGTTGGCTCTGCGGGTGAAGATGGGCAGTGACTGTGGGTAAGAGGGCAGTCAGGGCATGTGGCCAGGCCTGAGGCACCTGGGCTATCCCCACCTGCTCAGCACAGCTCTGCCCCAGGGTGGGTCGCTGAGACGTCTGTGGTCACTCATTGGTCCTGAAGGCCAAGTCCAGTTCGGGGTCCAGGAGGTTACACCCTGAGTTACATGCAGCTAATGACTGCCGGTAAATGGGGCCAGAGAAGTGGAGATAGAGCCGGGAGTCGTTGGTGTAGAAGTGAAAACGAATACTATGCTATACGACAACAGCGGGTGAGGTGTTGGAGGAGGATGGGTGTAGACCAGAAGGACATGGAGGGAAGGGTCAGTGAGCTGAAATGTTGAATCTCTTTCCACTGATACTGCCTGAGCTGCATCGAATTTCCATCATTCTTTATTTCAGATTTGCAACATCCGCAATATTTTCTTTAGTATTAAAGTAATAGTTTTCTTTTCCCTCTCACTTCAGTGATCCTGGTCTGCTTCACAGGGAACCGCGTTGGTTCAGAGCGATCCTGGCCCAACTAACAGTGATTCTGGTCTGTGTCACAGTCATCCCGGACAGCTTCAGAGTGATCCCGGTCTGCTTCACAGTGATCCTGGTCTGCTTCAGAATGATCCTGGTCTGCTTCACAATGATCCTGGTCTGCTTCAGAATGATCCTGGTCTGCTTCACAGTGATCCTGGTCTGCTTCACAGTGATCCTGGTCTGCTTCACAGTGGTCCTGGTCTGCTTCAGAATGATCCTGGTCTGCTTCACAGTGATCCTGGTCTGCTTCACAGTCATCCTGGTCTGCTTCACAGTCATCCTGGTCTGCTTCACAGTCATCCTGGTCTGCTTCACAGTGATCCTGGTCTGCTCCACAGTGATCCCGGTCTGCTTCACAGTGATCCCGGTCTGCTTCACAGTGATTCTGGTCAGCTTCACAGTGAACCTGGTCTGCTTCACCGTGATTCTGGTCTGCTTCACAGTGATCCCAGTCTGCTTCACAGTGATCCTGGTCTGCTTCACAGTGATCCCAGTCTGCTTCACAGTGATCCCGGTCTGCTTCACAGTGATCCCGGTCTGCTTCACAGTGATCCTGGTCTGCTTCACAGTGACCCCGGTCTGCTTCACAGTGATTCTGGTCTGCTTCACAGTGATCACTGTCTGCTTCACAGTGATCCCGGTCTGCTTCACAGTGATCCCGGTCTGCTTCACAGTGATCCTGGTCTGCTTCACAGTGATTCTGGTCTGCTTCACAGTCATCCTGGTCTGTTTCACAGTGATCCCGGTCTGCTTCACAGTGATTCTGGTCTGCTTCACAGTGATCCTGGTCTGCTCCACAGTGATCCTGGTCTGCTTCACAGTGATCACTGTCTGCTTCACAGTGATCCCGGTCTGCTTCACAGTGATTCTGGTCTGCTTCACAGTGATCCCGGTCTGCTTCACAGTGATCCTGGTCTGCTTCACAGTGATTCTGGTCTGCTTCACAGTCATCCTGGTCTGTTTCACAGTGATCCCGGTCTGCTTCACAGTGATTCTGGTCTGCTTCACAGTGATCCTGGTCTGCTCCACAGTGATTCTGGTCTGCTCCACAGTGATTCTGGTCTGCTTCACAGTGATCCCGGTCTGCTTCACAGTGATCACAGTCTGCTTCACAGTGATTCTGGTCTGCTTCACAGTGATCCTGGTCTGCTTCACAGTGATCCTGGTCTGCTTCACAGTGATCCTGGTCTGCTTCACAGTGATCCCAGCCTGTTTCACTGTAATCCCGGTGTGGTTCACCATGATTCCTGTCTGTTAACAGTGATCCTGGTCAGCCTGACGTTGATTACGGACTGTTCACTGTCGTCCTGGTCTGCTTCAGAATGATCCTGGTCTGCTTCACAATATCCTGGTCTGCTTCACAGTGATCCTGGTCTGCTTCACAGTGGTCCTGGTCTGCTTCAGAATGATCCTGGTCTGCTTCACAATATCCTGGTCTGCTTCACAGTGGTCCTGGTCTGCTTCACAGTGGTCCTGGTCTGCTTCAGAATGATCCTGGTCTGCTTCACAGTGATCCTGGTCTGCTTCACAATATCCTGGTCTGCTTCACAGTGATCCTGGTCTGCTTCACAGTGATCCTGGTCTGCTTCACAGTGGTCCTGGTCTGCTTCAGAATGATCCTGGTCTGCTTCACAGTGATCCTGGTCTGCTTCACAATATCCTGGTCTGCTTCACAGTGATCCCAGTCAGCTTCACAGTGATCCTGGTCTGCTTCACAATATCCTGGTCTGCTTCACAGTGATCCTGGTCTGCTTCACAATATCCTGGTCTGCTTCACAGTTACCCCGGTCTGCTTCACAGTGATCCTGGTCTGCTTCACAGTGATCCTGGTCTGCTTCACAGTGATCCCGGTCTGCTTCACAGTGATCCCAGTCCGCTTCACAGTGATCCCGGTCTGCTTCACAGTGGTCCTGGTCTGCTTCACAGTGATCCCTCTCTGCTTCACAGTGATCCTGGTCTGCTTCACAGTCATCCTGGTCTGCTTCACAGTGATCCTGGTCTGCCTCACAGTGATCACGGTCTGCTTCACAGTGATCCCAGTCTGATTCACAGTGATCCCGGTCTGCTTCACAGTGATCCCAGTGTGCTTCACAGTGATCCCGGTCTGCCTCACAGTGATCACGGTCTGCTTCACAGTGATCCCAGTCTGATTCACAATGATCCCGGTCTGATTCACAGTGATCCTGGTCTGCTCACAGTGATTCTGGTCTGCTTCACAGTGATTCTGGTCTGCTTCACAGTGATCCTGGTCTGCTTCACAGTCATCCTGGCCTGCTTCACAGTGATCCCGGTCTGCTTCACATTGATCACGGTCTGCTTCACAGTGATCCCAGTCTGCTTCACAGTGATCCTGGTCTGCTTCACAGTGATCCCGGTCTGCTTCACAGTGATTCTGGTCTGCTTCACAGTGATCCCTGTCTGCTTCACAGTGATCCCGGTCTGCTTCACAGTGATCCTGGTCTGCTTCACAGTGATCCTGGTCTGCTTCACAGTGATTCTGGTCTGCTTCACAGTGATCCTGGTCTGCTTCACAGTGTCCTGGTCTGGTTCACAGTGATCCCAGTCTGCTTCACAGTGATCCTGGTCTGCTTCACAGTGTCCTGGTCTGCTTTACAGTGGTCCCAGTCTGCTTCACAGTGATCCTGGTCTGCTTCACAGTGACCCCGGTCTGCTTTACAGTGGTCCCAGTCTGCTTTACAGTGATTCCTGTCTGTTAACAGTGATCCTGGTCAGCCTGATGTTGATTACGGACTGTTCACTGTCGTCCTGGTCTGCTTCACAGTGGTCCTGATCTGCTTCACAATATCCTGGTCTGCTTCACAGTGACCCCGGTCTGCTTCACAATGATCCCAGTCAGCGTCAGAGTGATGCTGGTCTGCTTCACCGTGATCCCAGTGTGCTTCACAGTGATCCTGTCTGCTTCACAGTGATCCCGGTCTGCTTCACAATGATCCCAGTCTGCTTCACAGTGATCCCGGTCTGCTTCACAGTGCCCCGGTCTGCTTCACAGTGATCCTCGTCTGCTTCACAGTGATCCCGGTCTGCTTCACAGTGATCCCGGTCTGCTTCACAGTGCCCCGGTCTGCTTCACAGTGATCCTCGTCTGCTTCACAGTGATCCCGGTCTGCTTCACAGTGATCCCAGTCTGCTTCAGTGATTCTGGTCTGCTTCACAGTGATTCTGGTCTGCTTCACAGTGATCCCAGTCTGCTTCACAGTGATCCTGGTTTGCTTCACAGTGACCCCGGTCTGCTTCACAGTGATCCTGGTCTGCTTCACAGTCATCCCAGTCTGCTTCACAGTGATCCTGGTTTGCTTCACAGTGACCCCGGTCTGTTTCACAGTGATCCTGGTCTGCTTCACAGTGATCCCGGTCTGCTTCACAGTGATCCCGGTCTGCTTCACAGTGGTCCCAGTCTGCTTCACAGTGATCCTGGTCTGCTTCACAGTGATTCTGGTCTGCTTCACAGTGATCACGGCCTGCTTCACAGTGATCCCAGTCTGCTTCACAGTGATCCTGGTCTGCTTCACAGTGATCCCAGCCTCTTTCACTGTAATCCCGGTCTGCTTCACAGTGATCCCAGTCTGCTTCACAGTGATCCCAGTCTGCTTCACAATGATCCCAGTCTGCTTCACAGTGATCCTGGTCTGCTTCACAGTGATCCCAGCCTGTTTCACTGTAATCCCGGTCTGCTTCACCATGATTCCTGTCTGTTAGCAGTGATCCTGGTCAGCCTGATGTTGATTACGGACTGTTCACTGTCGTCCTGGTCTGCTTCTCAGTGGTCCTGGTCTGCTTCATAATATCCTGGTCTGCTTCACAGTGACCCCGGTCTGCTTCACAATGATCCCAGTCAGCGTCAGAGTGATGCTGGTCTACTTCACAGTGATCCCAGTGTGCTTCACAGTGATCCTGGTCTGTCTCACAGTGATCACGGTCTGCTTCACAGTGATCCTGGTCTGCTTCCCAGTGACCCCGGTCTGCTTCACAGTGATCCCGGTCTGCTTCACAGTGATCCCAGTCTGCTTCACAGTGATCCTGGTCTGCTTCCCAGTGACCCCGGTCTGCTTCACAGTGATCCCGGTCTGCTTCACAGTGATCCCAGTCTGCTTCACAGTGATCCTGGTCTGCTTCACAGTGATCCTGGTCTGCTTCACAGTGATCCCAGTCTGCTTCACAGTGATCCTGGTCTGCTTCCCAGTGACCCCGGTCTGCTTCACAGTGATCCCGGTCTGCTTCACAGTGATCCCAGTCTGCTTCACAGTGATCCCAGTCTGCTTCACAGTGATCCTGGTCTGCTTCACAGTGATCCCAGCGTCTTTCACTGTAATCCCGGTCTGCTTCACAGTGATCCCAGTCTGCTTCACAGTGATCCCTGTCTGCTTCACAATGATCCCAGTCTGCTTCACAGTGATCCTGGTCTGCTTCACAGTGATCCTGGTCTGCTTCACAGTGATCCCAGCCTGCTTCACAGTGATCCCGGTCTGCTTCACCATGATTCCTGTCTGTTAACAGTGATCCTGGTCAGCCTGACGTTGATTACGGACTGTTCACTGTCGTCCTGGTCTGCTTCACAGTGACCCCGGTCTGCTTCACAATGATCCCAGTCAGCGTCAGAGTGATGCTGGTCTGCTTCACCGTGATCCCAGTGTGCTTCACAGTGGTCCTGGTCTGCTTCACAATATTCTGGTCTGCTTCACAGTGACCCCGGTCTGCTTCACAATGATCCCAGTCAGCGTCAGAGTGATGCTGGTCTGCTTCACAGTGATCCCAGTGTGCTTCACAGTGATCCCAGTGTGCTTCACAGTGATCCCAGTGTGCTTCACAGTGATCCTGGTCTGCTTCACAGTGATCCTGGTCTGCTTCCCAGTGTCCCCGGTCTGCTTCACAGTGATCCTGGTCTGCTTCACAGTGATCCTGGTCTGCTTCACAGTGATCACGGTCTGCTTCACAGTGATCCTGGTCTGCTTCACAGTGATTCTGGTCTGCTTCACAGTGATCCTGGTCTGCCTCACAGTCATCCTGGTCTGCTTCACAGTGATCCCGGTCTGCTTCACAGTGATCACGGTCTGCTTCACAGTGATCCTGGTCTGCTTCACAGTGATCCTGGTCTGCTTCACAGTGATCCCAGTCTGCTTCACACTGATCCGGGTCTGCTTCACAATGATCCCAGTCTGCTTCACAGTGATCCCGGTCTGCTTCACAGTGATTCTGGTCTGCTTCACAGTGATCCTGGTCTGCTTCACAGTGATTCTGGTCTGCTCCACAGTGATTCTGGTCTGCTTCACAGTAATCCTGGTCTGCTTCACAGTGATTCTGGTCTGCTTCACAGTGATTCTGGTCTGCTTCACAGTGACCCCGGTCTGCTTCACAGTGATTCTGGTCTGCTTCACAGTGATCCCAGTCTGCTTCACAGTGATCCCGGTCTGCTTCACAGTGATCCCGGTCTGCTTCACAGTGATCCTGGTCTGCTTCACAGTGACCCCGGTCTGCTTCACAGTGATTCTGGTCTGCTTCACAGTGATCACTGTCTGCTTCACAGTGATCCCGGTCTGCTTCACAGTGATCCCGGTCTGCTTCACAGTGATCCTGGTCTGCTTCACAGTGATTCTGGTCTGCTTCACAGTCATCCTGGTCTGCTTCACAGTGATCCCGGTCTGCTTCACAGTGATTCTGGTCTGCTTCACAGTGATCCTGGTCTGCTCCACAGTGATTCTGGTCTGCTTCACAGTGACCCCGGTCTGCTTCACAGTGATCCCGGTCTGCTTCACAGTGATTCTGGTCTGCTTCACAGCGATCCTGGTCTGCTTCACAGTGATTCTGGTCTGCTTCACAGTGATCCTGGTCTGCTTCACAGTGATCCTGGTCTGCTTCACAGTGATCCTGATCTGCTTCACAGTGATCCCAGCCTGTTTCACTGTAATCCCGGTGTGGTTCACCATGATTCCTGTCTGTTAACAGTGATCCTGGTCAGCCTGATGTTGATTACGGACTGTTCACTGTCGTCCTGGTCTGCTTCACAGTGATCCTGGTCTGCTTCACAGTGGTCCTGATCTGCTTCACAATATCCTGGTCTGCTTCACAATATCCTGGTCTGCTTCACAGTGGTCCTGGTCTGCTTCACAATATCCTGGTCTGCTTCACAGTGACCCCGGTCTGCTTCACAATGATCCCAGTCAGCGTCAGAGTGATGCTGGTCTGCTTCACAGTGATCCCAGTCTGCTTCACAGTGCCCCGGTCTGCTTCACAGTGATCCTCGTCTGCTTCACAGTGATCCTGGTCTGCTTCACAGTGATCCTGTCTGCCTCACAGTGCCCCGGTCTGCTTCACAGTGATCCTCGTCTGCTTCACAGTGATCCCAGTCTGCTTCAGTGATTCTGGTCTGCTTCACAGTGATTCTGGTCTGCTTCACAGTGATCCCAGTCTGCTTCACAGTGCCCCGGTCTGCTTCACAGTGATCCTCGTCTGCTTCACAGTGATTCTGGTCTGCTTCACAGTGATCCTGTCTGCCTCACAGTGCCCCGGTCTGCTTCACAGTGATCCTCGTCTGCTTCACAGTGATCCCAGTCTGCTTCAGTGATTCTGGTCTGCTTCACAGTGATTCTGGTCTGCTTCACAGTGATCCCGGTCTGCTTCACAGTGACCCCGGTCTGCTTCACAGTGATCCTGGTCTGCTTCACAGTGATCCTGGTTTGCTTCACAGTGACCCCGGTCTGCTTCACAGTGGTCCCAGTCTGCTTCACAGTGATCCTGGTCTGCTTCACAGTGATCCCAGCCTCTTTCACTGTAATCCCGGTCTGCTTCACAGTGATCCTGGTCTGCTTCACAGTGATCCCGGTCTGCTTCACAGTGATCCCGGTCTGCTTCACAGTGATCCCAGTCTGCTTCACAGTGATCCCAGTCTGCTTCACAATGATCCCAGTCTGCTTCACAGTGATCCCGGTCTGCTTCACAGTGATCCCAGTCTGCTTCACAGTGATCCTGGTCTGCTTCACAATGATCCCAGTCTGCTTCACAGTGATCCTGGTCTGCTTCACAGTGATCCCAGTCTGCTTCACAGTGATCCCGGTCTGCTTCACAGTGATCCCAGTCTGCTTCACAGTGATCCTGGTCTGCTTCACAATGATCCCAGTCTGCTTCACAGTGATCCCGGTCTGCTTCACAGTGATCCCAGTCTGCTTCACAGTGATCCCAGTCTGCTTCACAATGATCCCAGTCTGCTTCACAGTGATCCTGGTCTGCTTCACAATGATCCCAGTCTGCTTCACAGTGATCCCGGTCTGCTTCACCATGATTCCTGTCTGTTAACAGTGATCCTGGTCAGCCTGATGTTGATTACGGACTGTTCACTGTCGTCCTGGTCTGCTTCACAATATCCTGGTCTGCTTCACAGTGACCCCGGTCTGCTTCACAATGATCCCAGTCAGCGTCAGAGTGATGCTGGTCTACTTCACAGTGATCCCAGTGTGCTTCACAGTGATCCTGGTCTGTCTCACAGTGATCACGGTCTGCTTCACAGTGATCCTGGTCTGCTTCCCAGTGACCCCGGTCTGCTTCACAGTGATCCCGGTCTGCTTCACAGTGATCCTGGTCTGCTTCACAGTGATCCTGGTCTGCTTCACAGTGATCCTGGTCTGCTTCACTGTGATCCCGGTCTGCTTCACAGTGATCCCAGTCTGCTTCACAGTGATCCCTGTCTGCTTCACAATGATCCCAGTCTGCTTCACTGTGATCCTGGTCTGCTTCACAGTGATCCCAGCCTGTTTCACTGTAATACCGGTCTGCTTCACCATGATTCCTGTCTGTTAACAGTGATCCTGGTCTGCCTGATGTTGATTACGGACTGTTCACTGTCGTCCTGGTCTGCTTCACAGTGATCCTGGTCTGCTTCACAGTGGTCCTGGTCTGCTTCACAGTGATCCTGGTCTGCTTCACAATATCCTGGTCTGCTTCACAGTGACCCCGGTCTGCTTCACAATGATCCCAGTCTGCTTCACAGTGATCCTGGTCTGCTTCACAGTGATCCTGGTCTGCTTCACAGTGATCCTGGTCTGCTTCACTGTGGTCCCGGTCTGCTTCACAGTGATCCCAGTCTGCTTCACAGTGATCCTGGTCTGCTTCACAATGATCCCAGTCTGCTTCACAGTGATCCTGGTCTGCTTCACAGTGATCCCAGTCTGCTTCACAGTGATCCTGGTCTGCTTCACAGTGATCCTGGTCTGCTTCACAGTGGTCCCGGTCTGAACAAAGAACAAAGAACAAAGAAATGTACAGCACAGGAACAGGCCCTTCGGCCCTCCAAGCCCGTGCCGACCATACTGCCCGACTAAACTACAATCTTCTACACTTCCTGGGTCCGTATCCTTCTATTCCCATCCTATTCATATATTTGTCAAGATGCCCCTTAAATGTCCCTATCGTCCCTGCCTCCACTACCTCCTGCGGTAGTGAGTTCCAGGCACCCACTACCCTCTGCGTAAAAAACTTGCCTCGTACATCTACTCTAAACTTTGCCCCTCTCACCTTAAACCTATGCCCCCTAGTAATTGACCCCTCTACCCTGGGGAAAAGCCTCTGACTATCCACTCTGTCTATGCCCCTCATAATTTTGTATACCTCTATCAGGTCGCCCCTCAACCTCCTTCGTTCCAGTGAGAACAAACCGAGTTTATTCAATCGCTCCTCATAGCTTATGCCCTCCATACCAGGCAACATTCTGGTAAATCTCTTCTGCACCCTCTCTAAAGCCTCCACATCCTTCTGGTAGTGTGGCGACCAGAATTGAACACTATACTCCAAGTGTGGCCTAACTAAGGTTCTATACAGCTGCAACATGACTTGCCAATTCTTATACTCAATGCCCCGGCCAATGAAGGCAAGCATGCCGTATGCCTTCTTGACTACCTTCTCCACCTGTGTAGCCCCTTTCAGTGATCTGTGGACCTGTACTCCTAGATCTCTTTGACTTTCAATACTCTTGAGGGTTCTACCATTCACTGTATATTCCCTACCTGCATTAGCCCTTCCAAAATGCATTACCTCACATTTGTCCAGGTTAAACTCCATCTGCCATCTCTCCGCCCAAGTCTCCAGACAATCTAAATCCTGCTGTATCCTCAGACAGTCCTCATCGCTATCCGCAATTCCACCAACCTTTGTGTCGTCTGCAAACTTACTAATCAGACCAGTTACATTTTCCTCCAAATCATTTATATATACTACAAAGAGCAAAGGTCCCAGCACTGATCCCTGTGGAACACCACTGGTCACAGCCCTCCAATTAGAAAAGCATCCCTCCATTGCTACCCTCTGCCTTCTATGGCCTAGCCAGTTCTGTATCCACCTTGCCAGTTCACCCCTGATCCCGTGTGACTTCACCTTTTGTACTAGTCTACCATGAGGGACCTTGTCAAAGGCCTTACTGAAGTCCATATAGACAACATCTACTGCCCTACCTGCATCAATCATCTTAGTGACCTCCTCGAAAAACTCGATCAAGTTAGTGAGACACGACCTCCCCTTCACAAAACCGTGCTGCCTCTCACTAATACGTCCATTTGCTTCCAAATGGGAGTAGATCCTGTCTCGAAGAATTCTCTCCAGTAATTTCCCTACCACTGAAGTAAGGCTCACCGGCCTGTAGTTCCCGGGATTATCCCTGCCACCCTTCTTAAACAGAGGAACAACATTGGCTATTCTCCAGTCCTCCGGGACATCCCCTGAAGACAGCGAGGATCCAAAGATTTCTGTCAAGGCCTCAGCAATTTCCTCTCCAGCCTCCTTCAGTATTCTGGGGTAGATCCCATCCGGCCCTGGGGACTTATCTACCTTAATATTTTTTAAGACACCCAACACCTCGTCTTTTTGGATCACAATGTGACCCAGGCTATCTACACCCCCTTCTCCAGACTCAACATCTACCAATTCCTTCTCTTTGGTGAATACTGATGCAAAGTATTCATTTAGTACCTCGCCCATTTCCTCTGGCTCCACACATAGATTCCCTTGCCTATCCTTCAGTGGGCCAACCCTTTCCCTGGCTACCCTCTTGCTTTTTATGTAAGTGTAAAAAGCCTTGGGATTTTCCTTAACCCTATTTGCCAATGACTTTTCATGACCCCTTCTAGCCCTCCTGACTCCCTGCTTAAGTTCCTTCCTACTTTCCTTATATGCCACACAGGCTTCGTCTGTTCCCAGCCTTTTAGCCCTGACAAATGCCTCCTTTTTCTTTTTGACGAGGCCTACAATATCATTCGTCATCCAAGGTTCCCGAAAATTGCCGTATTTGTCTTTCTTCCTCACAGGAACATGCCTGTCCTGTATTCCTATCAACTGACACTTGAAAGCCTCCCACATGTCAGATGTTGATTTGCCCTCAAACATCCGCCCCCAATCTATGCTCTTCAGTTCCCGCCTAATATTGTTATAATTAGCCTTCCCCCAATTTAGCACATTCATCCTCGGACCACTCTTATCCTTGTCCACCAGTACTTTAAAACTTACTGAATTGTGGTCACTGTTACCGAAATGCTCCCCTACTGAAACATCTACCACCTGGCCGGGCTCATTCCCCAATACCAGGTCCAGTACCGCCTCTTCCCTAGTTGGACTGTTTACATATTGTTTTAAGAAGCCCTCCTGGATGCTCCTTACAAACTCTGCCCCGTCTAAGCCCCTGGCACTAAGTGAGTCCCAGTCAATATTGGGGAAGTTGAAGTCTCCCATCACCACAAGCCTGTTGTTTTTACTCTTTTCCAAAATCTGTCTACCTATCTGCTCCTCTATCTCCCGCTGGCTGTTGGGAGGCCTGTAGTATACCCCCAACATTGTGACTGCACCCTTCTTATTCCTGCTCTCTACCCATATAGCCTCACTGCCCTCTGAGGTGTCCTCTCGCTGTATAGCTGTGATACTCTCCTGAACAAGTAGCGCAACTCCGCCTCCCCTTTTACATCCCCCTCTATCCCGCCTGAAACATCTAAATCCTGGAACGTTTAGCTGCCAATCCTGCCCTTCCCTCAACCAGGTCTCTGTAATGGCAACAACATCATAGTTCCAAGTACTAATCCAAGCTCTAAGTTCATCTGCCTTACCCGTAATGCTCCTTGCATTAAAACATATGCACTTCAGGCCACCAGACCCGCTGTGTTCAGCAACTTCTCCCCGTCTGCTCTGCCTCAGAGCCACACTGTCCATATTCCCTAGTTCTCCCTCAACGCTCTCACCTTCTGACCTATTTCTCCCGTGCCCACCCCCCTGCCATACTAGTTTAAACCCTCCCGTGTGACACTAGCAAATCTCGCGGCCAGGATATTTATGCCTCTCCGGTTTAGATGCAACCCGTCCATCTTATACAGGTCACACCTGCCCCGGAAGAGCTCCCAGTGGTCCAGATAACCGAAACCCTCCCTCCTACACCAGCTGTTTAGCCACGTGTTTGTCTGCTCTATCTTCCTATTTCTAGCCTCACTGGCACGTGGCACAGGGAGTAATCTGCTTCACAGTGATTCTGGTCTGCTTCACAGTGATCCTGGTCTGCCTCACAGTCATCCTGGTCTGCTTCACAGTGATCCCGGTCTGCTTCACAGTGATCACGGTCTGCTTCACAGTGATCCTGGTCTGCTTCACAGTGATCCTGGTCTGCTTCACAGTGATCCCAGTCTGCTTCACAGTGATCCGGGTCTGCTTCACAATGATCCCAGTCTGCTTCACAGTGATCCCGGTCTGCTTCACAGTGATTCTGGTCTGCTTCACAGTGATCCTGGTCTGCTTCACAGTGATTCTGGTCTGCTCCACAGTGATTCTGGTCTGCTTCACAGTAATCCTGGTCTGCTTCACAGTGATTCTGGTCTGCTTAACAGTGATCCCAGTCTGCTTCACAGTGATCCCAGTCTGCTTCACAGTGATACCGGTCTGCTTCACAGTGATCCCAGTCTGCTTCACAGTGATCCTGGTCTGCTTCACAGTGATCCCAGTCTGCTTCACAGTGATCCCGGTCTGCTTCACAGTGATCCCGGTCTGCTTCACAGTGATCCTGGTCTGCTTCACAGTGACCCCGGTCTGCTTCACAGTGATTCTGGTCTGCTTCACAGTGATCCCAGTCTGCTTCACAGTGATCCTGGTCTGCTTCACAGTGATCCCAGTCTGCTTCACAGTGATCCCGGTCTGCTTCACAGTGACCCCGGTCTGCTTCACAGTGATTCTGGTCTGCTTCACAGTGATCACGGTCTGCTTCACAGTGATCCTGGTCTGCTTCACAGTGATTCTGGTCTGCTTCACAGTCATCCTGGTCTGCTTCACAGTGATCCCGGTCTGCTTCACAGTGATTCTGGTCTGCTTCACAGTGATCCTGGTCTGCTCCACAGTGATTCTGGTCTGCTTCACAGTGACCCCGGTCTGCTTCACAGTGATCCCAGTCTGCTTCACAGTGATTCTGGTCTGCTTCACAGTGATCCTGGTCTGCTTCACAGTGATCCTGGTCTGCTTCACAGTGATCCTGGTCTGCTTCACAGTGATCCCAGCCTGTTTCACTGTAATACCGGTCTGCTTCACCATGATTCCTGTCTGTTAACAGTGATCCTGGTCAGCCTGACGTTGATTACGGACTGTTCACTGTCGTCCTGGTCTGTTTCACAGTGATCCCAGTCTGCTTCACAGTGATCCTGGTCTGCTTCACAGTGATCCCAGCCTGTTTCACTGTAATACCGGTCTGCTTCACCATGATTCCTGTCTGTTAACAGTGATCCTGGTCAGCCTGACGTTGATTACGGACTGTTCACTGTCGTCCTGGTCTGCTTCACAGTGATCCTGGTCTGCTTCACAATGATCCCAGTCAGCGTCAGAGTGATCCTGGTCTGCTTCACAGTGATCCTGGTCGGCTTCACAATATCCTGGTCTGCTTCACAGTGATCCTGGTCTGCTTCACAGTTACCCCGGTCTGCTTCACAGTGATCCTGGTCTGCTTCACATTGATCGCGGTCTGCTTCACAGTGATCCTGGTCTGCTTCACAGTGATCCTGGTCTGCTTCACAATGATCCCAGTCAGCGTCAGAGTGATCCTGGTCTGCTTCACAGTGATCCCAGTCAGCTTCACAGTGATCCTGGTCGGCTTCACAATATCCTGGTCTGCTTCACAGTGATCCTGGTCTGCTTCACAGTTACCCCGGTCTGCTTCACAGTGATCCTGGTCTGCTTCACATTGATCGCGGTCTGCTTCACAGTGATCCTGGTCTGCTTCACAGTGATCCTGGTCTGCTTCACAGTGATCCTGGTCTGCTTCACAGTGATCCCGGTCTGCTTCACAGGGATCCCAGTCCGCTTCACAGTGATCCCGGTCTGCTTCACAGTGGTCCTGGTCTGCATCACAGTGATCCCTCTCTGCTTCACAGTGATCCTGGTCTGCTTCACAGTCATCCTGGTCTGCTTCACAGTGATCCCGGTCTGCCTCACAGTGATCACGGTCTGCTTCACAGGGATCCCAGTCCGCTTCACAGTGATCCTGGTCTGCTTCACAGTGGTCCTGGTCTGCATCACAGTGATCCCTCTCTGCTTCACAGTGATCCTGGTCTGCTTCACAGTCATCCTGGTCTGCTTCACAGTGATCCCGGTCTGCCTCACAGTGATCACGGTCTGCTTCACAGTGATCCCAGTCTGATTCACAGTGATCCCGGTCTGCTTCACAGTGATCCCAGTGTGCTTCACAGTGATCCCGGTCTGCCTCACAGTGATCACGGTCTGCTTCACAGTGATCCCAGTCTGATTCACAATGATCCCGGTCTGATTCACAGTGATCCTGGTCTGCTCACAGTGATTCTGGTCTGCTTCACAGTGATTCTGGTCTGCTTCACAGTGATCCTGGTCTGCTTCACAGTCATCCTGGCCTGCTTCACAGTGATCCCGGTCTGCTACACATTGATCACGGTCTGCTTCACAGTGATCCCAGTCTGCTTCACAGTGATCCTGGTCTGCTTCACAGTGATCCCGGTCTGCTTCACAGTGATTCTGGTCTGCTTCACAGTGATCCTGGTCTGCTTCACAGTGATCCTCGTCTGCTTCACAGTGATTCTGGTCTGCTTCACAGTGATCCTGGTCTGCTTCACAGTGATCCTGGTCTGCCTCACAGTGAGCCCAGTCTGCTTCAACGTGATCCCATTCTGCTTCACAGTGTCCTGGTCTGGTTCACAGTGATCCCAGTCTGCTTCACAGTGATCCTGGTCTGCTTCACAGTGACCCCGGTCTGCTTCACAGTGATCCTGGTCTGCTTCACAGTGATCCCAGTCTGCTTCACAGTGATCCTGGTCTGCTTCACAATGATCCCAGTCTGCTTCACAGTGATCCTGGTCTGCTTCACAGTGATCCCAGCCTGTTTCACTGTAATACCGGTCTGCTTCACCATGATTCCTGTCTGTTAACAGTGATCCTGGTCTGCTTCACAGTGATCCTGGTCTGCTTCACAATGATCCCAGTCTGCTTCACAGTGATCCTGGTCTCCGTCACAGTGATCCCAGCCTGTTTCACTGTAATCCCGGTCTGCTTCACCATGATTCCTGTCTGTTAACAGTGATCCTGGTCAGCCTGATGTTGATTACGGACTGTTCACTGTCGTCCTGGTCTGCTTCACAGTGATCCCGGTCTGCTTCACAATATCCTGGTCTGCTTCACAGTGACCCCGGTCTGCTTCACAATGATCCCAGTCAGCGTCAGAGTGATGCTGGTCTGCTTCACAGTGATTCTGGTCTGCTTCACCGTGATCCCAGTGTGCTTCACAGTGATCCTGGTCTGCTTCACAGTGATCCTGGTCTGCTTCACAGTGATCCTGGTCTGCTTCACAGTGATCCTGGTCTGCTTCACAGTGATCCTGGTCTGCTTCACAGTGATCCTGGTCTGCTTCACAGTGATTCTGGTCTGCTTCACAGTGATTCTGGTCTGCTTCACCGTGATCCCAGTGTGCTTCACAGTGATCCTGGTCTGCTTCACAGTGATCCTGGTCTGCTTCACAGTGATCCTGGTCTGCTTCACAGTGATCCCGGTCTGCTTCACAGTGATCCTGGTCTGCTTCACAGTGGTCCCAGTCTGCTTCACAGTGATCCTGGTCTGCTTCACAGTGATCCCAGCCTGTTTCACTGTAATCCCGGTCTGCTTCACAGTGATCCCAGCCTCTTTCACTGTAATCCCGGTCTGCTTCACAGTGATCCCAGTCTGCTTCACAGTGATCCCTGTCTGCTTCACAATGATCCCAGTCTGCTTCACAGTGATCCTGGTCTGCTTCACAATGATCCCAGTCTGCTTCACAGTGATCCTGGTCTCCGTCACAGTGATCCCAGTCTGCTTCACAGTGATCCCGGTCTGCTTCACCATGATTCCTGTCTGTTAACAGTGATCCTGGTCAGCCTGATGTTGATTACGGACTGTTCACTGTCGTCCTGGTCTGCTTCACAATATCCTGGTCTGCTTCATAATATCCTGGTCTGCTTCACAGTGATCCTGGTCTGCTTCACAATGATCCCAGTCAGCGTCAGAGTGATGCTGGTCTACTTCACAGTGATCCCAGTGTGCTTCACAGTGATCCTGGTCTGTCTCACAGTGATCACGGTCTGCTTCACAGTGATCCTGGTCTTCTTCCCAGTGACCCCGGTCTGCTTCACAGTGATCCCGGTCTGCTTCACAGTGATCCCAGTCTGCTTCACAATATCCTGGTCTGCTTCACAATATCCTGGTCTGCTTCATAATATCCTGGTCTGCTTCACAGTGATCCTGGTCTGCTTCACAATGATCCCAGTCAGCGTCAGAGTGATGCTGGTCTACTTCACAGTGATCCCAGTGTGCTTCACAGTGATCCTGGTCTGTCTCACAGTGATCACGGTCTGCTTCACAGTGATCCTGGTCTGCTTCCCAGTGACCCCGGTCTGCTTCACAGTGATCCCGGTCTGCTTCACAGTGATCCTGGTCTGCTTCACAGTGATCCTGGTCTGCTTCACAGTGATCCCAGCGTCTTTCACTGTAATCCCGGTCTGCTTCACAGTGATCCCAGTCTGCTTCACAGTGATCCCTGTCTGCTTCACAATGATCCCAGTCTGCTTCACAGTGATCCTGGTCTGCTTCACAGTGATCCCAGCCTGTTTCACTGTAATACCGGTCTGCTTCACCATGATTCCTCTCTGTTAACAGTGATCCTGGTCAGCCTGATGTTGATTACGGACTGTTCACAGTGGTCCTGGTCTGCTTCACAATATCCTGGTCTGCTTCACAGTGATTCTGGTCTGCTTCACAGTGATCCTGGTCTGCTTCACAATGATCCCAGTCAGCGTCAGAGTGATGCTGGTCTGCTTCACAGTGATCCCAGTGTGCTTCACAGTGATCCTGGTCTGCTTCACAGTGATCACGGTCTGCTTCACAGTGATCCTGGTCTGCTTCCCAGTGTCCCCGGTCTGCTTCACAGTGATCCTGGTCTGCTTCACAGTGATCCTGGTCTGCTTCACAGTGATCACGGTCTGCTTCACAGTGGTCCCGGTCTGCTTCACAGTGATTCTGGTCTGCTTCGCAGTGATCCTGGTCTGCCTCACAGTCATCCTGGTCTGCTTCACAGTGATCCCGGTCTGCTTCACAGTGATCACGGTCTGCTTCACAGTGATCCTGGTCTGCTTCACAGTGATCCTGGTCTGCTTCACAGTGATCCCAGTCTGCTTCACAGTGATCCGGGTCTGCTTCACAATGATCCCAGTCTGCTTCACAGTGATCCCGGTCTGCTTCACAGTGATTCTGGTCTGCTTCACAGTGATCCTGGTCTGCTTCACAGTGATTCTGGTCTGCTCCACAGTGATTCTGGTCTGCTTCACAGTAATCCTGGTCTGCTTCACAGTGATTCTGGTCTGCTTCACAGTGATTCTGGTCTGCTTCACAGTGATCCTGGTCTGCTTCACAGTCATCCCGGTCTGCTTCACAGTGATCCCGGTCTGCTTCACAGTGATCACGGTCTGCTTCACAGTGATCCCAGTCTGCTTCACAGTGATCCTGGTCTGCTTCACAGTGATCCCAGTCTGCTTCACAGTGATCCTGGTCTGCTCACAGTGATTCTGGTCTGCTTCACAGTCATTCTGGTCTGCTCACAGTGATTCTGGTCTGCTTCACAGTGATTCTGGTCTGCTTCACAGTGATCCCGGTCTGCTTCACATTGATCACGGTCTGCTTCACAGTGATCCCAGTCTGCTTCACAGTGATCCTGGTCTGCTTCACAGTGATCCCGGTCTGCTTCACAGTGATTCTGGTCTGCTTCACAGTGATCCTGGTCTGCCTCACAGTGATCCTGGTCTGCTTCACAATGATCCCAGTCTGCTTCAACGTGATCCCATTCTGCTTCACAGTGATCCTGGTCTGGTTCACAGTGATCCCAGTCTGCTTCACAGTGATCCTGGTCTGCTTCACAATGATCCCAGTCTGCTTCACAGTGATCCTGGTCTGCTTCACAATGATCCCAGTCTGCTTCACAGTGATCCCAGTCTGCTTTACCGTGATTCCTGTCTGTTAACAGTGATCCTGGTCAGCCTGACGTTGATTACGGACTGTTCACAGTGGTCCTGGTCTGCTTCACAATATCCTGGTCTGCTTCACAGTGACCCCGGTCTGCTTCACAATGATCCCAGTCAGCGTCAGAGTGATGCTGGTCTGCTTCACAGTGATCCCAGTGTGCTTCACAGTGATCCTGGTCTGCCTCACAGTGATCACGGTCTGCTTCACAGTGATCCTGGTCTGCTTCCCAGTGACCCCGGTCTGCTTCACAGTGATCCTGGTCTGCTTCACAGTGATTCTGGTCTGCTTCACAGTGATCCCAGTCTGCTTCACAGTGATTCTGGTCTGCTTCACAGTGATCCCGGTCTGCTTCACAGTGATCCCGGTCTGCTTCACAGTGATCCTGGTCTGCTTCACAGTGATCCCGGTCTGCTTCACAGTGGTCCTGGTCTGCTTCACAGTGATCCTGGTCTGCTTCACAGTGATCCTGGTCTGCTTCACAGTGATCCTGGTCTGCTTCACAGTGATTCTGGTCTGCTTCACAGTGATCCCAGTCTCCTTCACAGTGATTCTGGTCTGCTTCACAGTGATCCCGGTCTGCTTCACAGTGATTCTGGTCTGCTTCACAGTGATCCTGGTCTGCCTCACAGTCATCCTGGTCTGCTTCACAGTGATCCCGGTCTGCTTCACAGTGATCACGGTCTGCTTCACAGTGATCACGGTCTGCTTCACAATGATCCTGGTCTGCTTCACAGTGATCCCGGTCTGCTTCACAGTGATCCTGATCTGCTCACAGTGATTCTGGTCTGCTTCACAGTGATCCTGGTCTGCTTAACAGTCATCCTGGTCTGCTTCACAGTGATCCCGGTCTGCTTCACAGTGATCACAGTCTGCTTCACAGTGATCCTGGTCTGCTTCACAGTGATCCTGGTCTGCTTCACAGTGATCCTGGTCTGCTTCACAGTGATCCCAGTCTGCTTCACAGTGATCCTGGTCTGCTTCTCAATGATCCCAGTCTGCTTCACAGTGATCCCGGTCTGCTTCACAGTGATTCTGGTCTGCTTCACAGTGATCCCGGTCTGCTTCACAGTGATCCTGGTCTGCTTCACAGTGATTCTGGTCTGCTTCACAGTGATCCTGGTCTGCTTCACAGTCATCCTGGTCTGCTTCACAGTGATCCCGGTCTGCTTCACAGTGATCACGGTCCGCTTCACAGTGATCACGGTCTGCTTCACAGTGATCACGGTCTGCTTCACAGTGATCCCGGTCTGCTTCACAGTTATCCTGGTCTGCTTCACAGTGATCCCAGTCTGCTTCACAGTGATCCTGGTCTGCTTCACAGTGATCCCAGTCTGCTTCACAGTGATTCTTGTCTGCTTCACAGAGATCCTGGTCTGCTTCACAGTGGTCCCAGTCTGCTTCACAGTCATCCTGGTCTGCTTCACAGTGATCCCAGTCTGCTTCACAGTGATCCCAGTCTGCTTCACAGTGATCCCGGTCTGCTTCACAGTGATACCAGTCTGCTTCACAGTGATCCTGGTCTGCTTTAGAATGATCCCAGTCTGCTTCACAGTGATTCTGGTCTGCTTCACAGTGATCACGGTCTGCTTCACAGTGATTCTGGTCTGCTTCACAGTGATCACGGTCTGCTTCACAGTGATCCTGGTCTGCTTCACAGTGATCACGGTCTGCTTCATAGTGATCCTGGTCTGCTTCACAGTCATCCTGGTCTGCTTCACAGTGATCCCGGTCTGCTTCACAGTGATCCCGGTCTGCTTCACAGTGATCACGGTCTGCTTCACAGTGATCCCAGTCTGCTTCACAGTGATCCTGGTCTGCTTCACAGTGAGCCCAGTCTGCTTCACAGTGATTCTGGTCTGCCTCACAGTGATCCCAGTCTGCTTCACAGTGATTCTGGTCTGCCTCACAGTGATCCCAGTCTGCTTCACAGTCATCCTGGTCTGCTTCACAGTGATCCCAGTCTGCTTCACAGTTGTCCCAGTCTGCTTTACAGTTGTCCCAGTCTGCTTCACAGTGATCACGGTCTGCTTCATAGTGATCCTGGTCTGCTTCACAGTGGTCCCAGTCTGCTTCACAGTGATCCCAGTCTGCTTCACAGTGGTCCCAGTCTGCTTTACAGTCAGCCTGGTCTGCTTCACAGTGATACCAGTCTGCTTCACAGAGATCCTGGTCTGCTTCACAGTGATCCCAGTCTGCTGGATAGTCAGAGGCTTTTCCCCAGGGTAGAGGGGTCAATTAATAGGGGGCATAGGTTTAAGGTGAGAGGGGCAAGGGTTAGAGTAGATGTACGAGGCTAGTTTTTTACGCAGAGGGTAGTGGGTGCCTGGAACTCGCTACCGGAGGAGGTAGTGGAAGCAGGGACGATAGGGACATTTAAGGGGCATCTTGACAAATATACAAATAGGATGGGAATAGAAAGATACGGAACCAGGAAGTGTAGAAGATTGTAGTTTAGTCAGGCAGCGTGGTCGGCACGGGCTTGGAGGGCCGAAGGGCCTGTTCCTGTGCTGTACATTTCTTTGTTCTTTATTCTTTGTTGTTGCTTCACAGAGATCATGGTCTGCTTCACAGTGATCACGGTCTGCTTCACAGTCATCCTGGTCTGCTTCACAGTCATCCTGGTCTGCTTCACAGTGATCCCAGTCTGCTTCACAGTGATCCTGGTCTGCTTTAGAATGATCCCAGTCTGCTTCACATTGATTCTGGTCTGCTTCACAGTGATCACGGTCTGCTTCACAGTGATTCTGGTCTGCTTCACAGTGATCACGGTCTGCTTCACAGTGATCCTGGTCTGCTTCACAGTGATCACGGTCTGCTTCATAGTGATCCTGGTCTGCTTCACAGTCATCCTGGTCTGCTTCACAGTGATCCCGGTCTGCTTCACAGTGATACCAGTCTGCTTCACAGTGATCCTGGTCTGCTTTAGAATGATCCCAGTCTGCTTCACAGTGATTCTGGTCTGCTTCACAGTGATCACGGTCTGCTTCACAGTGATTCTGGTCTGCTTCACAGTGATCACGGTCTGCTTCACAGTGATCCTGGTCTGCTTCACAGTGATCACGGTCTGCTTCACAGTGATCCCAGTCTGCTTCACAGTGATCCCTGTCTGCTTCACAATGATCCCAGTCTGCTTCACAGTGATCCTGGTCTGCTTCACAATGATCCCAGTCTGCTTCACAGTGATCCTGGTCTCCGTCACAGTGATCCCAGTCTGCTTCACAGTGATCCCGGTCTGCTTCACCATGATTCCTGTCTGTTAACAGTGATCCTGGTCAGCCTGATGTTGATTACGGACTGTTCACTGTCGTCCTGGTCTGCTTCACAGTGATCCCGGTCTGCTTCACAGTGATCCTGGTCTGCTTCACAGTGATCCTGGTCTGCTTCACAGTGATCCTGGTCTGCTTCACAGTGATCCTGGTCTGCTTCACAGTGATCCCTGTCTGCTTCACAATATCCTGGTCTGCTTCACAGTGGTCCTGATCTGCTTCACAATATCCTGGTCTGCTTCATAATATCCTGGTCTGCTTCACAATATCCTGGTCTGCTTCACAGTGATCCTGGTCTGCTTCACAATGATCCCAGTCAGCGTCAGAGTGATGCTGGTCTACTTCACAGTGATCCCAGTGTGCTTCACAGTGATCCTGGTCTGTCTCACAGTGATCACGGTCTGCTTCACAGTGATCCTGGTCTGCTTCCCAGTGACCCCGGTCTGCTTCACAGTGATCCCGGTCTGCTTCACAGTGATCCCAGTCTGCTTCACAATATCCTGGTCTGCTTCACAATATCCTGGTCTGCTTCATAATATCCTGGTCTGCTTCACAGTGATCCTGGTCTGCTTCACAATGATCCCAGTCAGCGTCAGAGTGATGCTGGTCTACTTCACAGTGATCCCAGTGTGCTTCACAGTGATCCTGGTCTGTCTCACAGTGATCACGGTCTGCTTCACAGTGATCCTGGTCTGCTTCCCAGTGACCCCGGTCTGCTTCACAGTGATCCCGGTCTGCTTCACAGTGATCCTGGTCTGCTTCACAGTGATCCTGGTCTGCTTCACAGTGATCCCAGCGTCTTTCACTGTAATCCCGGTCTGCTTCACAGTGATCCCAGTCTGCTTCACAGTGATCCCTGTCTGCTTCACAATGATCCCAGTCTGCTTCACAGTGATCCTGGTCTGCTTCACAGTGATCCCAGCCTGTTTCACTGTAATACCGGTCTGCTTCACCATGATTCCTCTCTGTTAACAGTGATCCTGGTCAGCCTGATGTTGATTACGGACTGTTCACAGTGGTCCTGGTCTGCTTCACAATATCCTGGTCTGCTTCACAGTGATTCTGGTCTGCTTCACAGTGATCCTGGTCTGCTTCACAATGATCCCAGTCAGCGTCAGAGTGATGCTGGTCTGCTTCACAGTGATCCCAGTGTGCTTCACAGTGATCCTGGTCTGCTTCACAGTGATCACGGTCTGCTTCACAGTGATCCTGGTCTGCTTCCCAGTGTCCCCGGTCTGCTTCACAGTGATCCTGGTCTGCTTCACAGTGATCCTGGTCTGCTTCACAGTGATCACGGTCTGCTTCACAGTGGTCCCGGTCTGCTTCACAGTGATTCTGGTCTGCTTCGCAGTGATCCTGGTCTGCCTCACAGTCATCCTGGTCTGCTTCACAGTGATCCCGGTCTGCTTCACAGTGATCACGGTCTGCTTCACAGTGATCCTGGTCTGCTTCACAGTGATCCTGGTCTGCTTCACAGTGATCCCAGTCTGCTTCACAGTGATCCGGGTCTGCTTCACAATGATCCCAGTCTGCTTCACAGTGATCCCGGTCTGCTTCACAGTGATTCTGGTCTGCTTCACAGTGATCCTGGTCTGCTTCACAGTGATTCTGGTCTGCTCCACAGTGATTCTGGTCTGCTTCACAGTAATCCTGGTCTGCTTCACAGTGATTCTGGTCTGCTTCACAGTGATTCTGGTCTGCTTCACAGTGATCCTGGTCTGCTTCACAGTCATCCCGGTCTGCTTCACAGTGATCCCGGTCTGCTTCACAGTGATCACGGTCTGCTTCACAGTGATCCCAGTCTGCTTCACAGTGATCCTGGTCTGCTTCACAGTGATCCCAGTCTGCTTCACAGTGATCCTGGTCTGCTCACAGTGATTCTGGTCTGCTTCACAGTCATTCTGGTCTGCTCACAGTGATTCTGGTCTGCTTCACAGTGATTCTGGTCTGCTTCACAGTGATCCCGGTCTGCTTCACATTGATCACGGTCTGCTTCACAGTGATCCCAGTCTGCTTCACAGTGATCCTGGTCTGCTTCACAGTGATCCCGGTCTGCTTCACAGTGATTCTGGTCTGCTTCACAGTGATCCTGGTCTGCCTCACAGTGATCCTGGTCTGCTTCACAATGATCCCAGTCTGCTTCAACGTGATCCCATTCTGCTTCACAGTGATCCTGGTCTGGTTCACAGTGATCCCAGTCTGCTTCACAGTGATCCTGGTCTGCTTCACAATGATCCCAGTCTGCTTCACAGTGATCCTGGTCTGCTTCACAATGATCCCAGTCTGCTTCACAGTGATCCCAGTCTGCTTTACCGTGATTCCTGTCTGTTAACAGTGATCCTGGTCAGCCTGACGTTGATTACGGACTGTTCACAGTGGTCCTGGTCTGCTTCACAATATCCTGGTCTGCTTCACAGTGACCCCGGTCTGCTTCACAATGATCCCAGTCAGCGTCAGAGTGATGCTGGTCTGCTTCACAGTGATCCCAGTGTGCTTCACAGTGATCCTGGTCTGCCTCACAGTGATCACGGTCTGCTTCACAGTGATCCTGGTCTGCTTCCCAGTGACCCCGGTCTGCTTCACAGTGATCCTGGTCTGCTTCACAGTGATTCTGGTCTGCTTCACAGTGATCCCAGTCTGCTTCACAGTGATTCTGGTCTGCTTCACAGTGATCCCGGTCTGCTTCACAGTGATCCCGGTCTGCTTCACAGTGATCCTGGTCTGCTTCACAGTGATCCCGGTCTGCTTCACAGTGGTCCTGGTCTGCTTCACAGTGATCCTGGTCTGCTTCACAGTGATCCTGGTCTGCTTCACAGTGATCCTGGTCTGCTTCACAGTGATTCTGGTCTGCTTCACAGTGATCCCAGTCTCCTTCACAGTGATTCTGGTCTGCTTCACAGTGATCCCGGTCTGCTTCACAGTGATTCTGGTCTGCTTCACAGTGATCCTGGTCTGCCTCACAGTCATCCTGGTCTGCTTCACAGTGATCCCGGTCTGCTTCACAGTGATCACGGTCTGCTTCACAGTGATCACGGTCTGCTTCACAATGATCCTGGTCTGCTTCACAGTGATCCCGGTCTGCTTCACAGTGATCCTGATCTGCTCACAGTGATTCTGGTCTGCTTCACAGTGATCCTGGTCTGCTTAACAGTCATCCTGGTCTGCTTCACAGTGATCCCGGTCTGCTTCACAGTGATCACAGTCTGCTTCACAGTGATCCTGGTCTGCTTCACAGTGATCCTGGTCTGCTTCACAGTGATCCTGGTCTGCTTCACAGTGATCCCAGTCTGCTTCACAGTGATCCTGGTCTGCTTCTCAATGATCCCAGTCTGCTTCACAGTGATCCCGGTCTGCTTCACAGTGATTCTGGTCTGCTTCACAGTGATCCCGGTCTGCTTCACAGTGATCCTGGTCTGCTTCACAGTGATTCTGGTCTGCTTCACAGTGATCCTGGTCTGCTTCACAGTCATCCTGGTCTGCTTCACAGTGATCCCGGTCTGCTTCACAGTGATCACGGTCCGCTTCACAGTGATCACGGTCTGCTTCACAGTGATCACGGTCTGCTTCACAGTGATCCCGGTCTGCTTCACAGTTATCCTGGTCTGCTTCACAGTGATCCCAGTCTGCTTCACAGTGATCCTGGTCTGCTTCACAGTGATCCCAGTCTGCTTCACAGTGATTCTTGTCTGCTTCACAGAGATCCTGGTCTGCTTCACAGTGGTCCCAGTCTGCTTCACAGTCATCCTGGTCTGCTTCACAGTGATCCCAGTCTGCTTCACAGTGATCCCAGTCTGCTTCACAGTGATCCCGGTCTGCTTCACAGTGATACCAGTCTGCTTCACAGTGATCCTGGTCTGCTTTAGAATGATCCCAGTCTGCTTCACAGTGATTCTGGTCTGCTTCACAGTGATCACGGTCTGCTTCACAGTGATTCTGGTCTGCTTCACAGTGATCACGGTCTGCTTCACAGTGATCCTGGTCTGCTTCACAGTGATCACGGTCTGCTTCATAGTGATCCTGGTCTGCTTCACAGTCATCCTGGTCTGCTTCACAGTGATCCCGGTCTGCTTCACAGTGATCCCGGTCTGCTTCACAGTGATCACGGTCTGCTTCACAGTGATCCCAGTCTGCTTCACAGTGATCCTGGTCTGCTTCACAGTGAGCCCAGTCTGCTTCACAGTGATTCTGGTCTGCCTCACAGTGATCCCAGTCTGCTTCACAGTGATTCTGGTCTGCTTCACAGTGATCCCAGTCTGCTTCACAGTTGTCCCAGTCTGCTTTACAGTTGTCCCAGTCTGCTTCACAGTGATCACGGTCTGCTTCATAGTGATCCTGGTCTGCTTCACAGTGGTCCCAGTCTGCTTTACAGTCAGCCTGGTCTGCTTCACAGTGATACCAGTCTGCTTCACAGAGATCCTGGTCTGCTTCACAGTGATCCCAGTCTGCTGGATAGTCAGAGGCTTTTCCCCAGGGTAGAGGGGTCAATTAATAGGGGGCATAGGTTTAAGGTGAGAGGGGCAAGGGTTAGAGTAGATGTACGAGGCTAGTTTTTTACGCAGAGGGTAGTGGGTGCCTGGAACTCGCTACCGGAGGAGGTAGTGGAAGCAGGGACGATAGGGACATTTAAGGGGCATCTTGACAAATATACAAATAGGATGGGAATAGAAAGATACGGAACCAGGAAGTGTAGAAGATTGTAGTTTAGTCAGGCAGCGTGGTCGGCACGGGCTTGGAGGGCCGAAGGGCCTGTTCCTGTGCTGTACATTTCTTTGTTCTTTATTCTTTGTTGTTGCTTCACAGAGATCATGGTCTGCTTCACAGTGATCACGGTCTGCTTCACAGTCATCCTGGTCTGCTTCACAGTCATCCTGGTCTGCTTCACAGTGATCCCAGTCTGCTTCACAGTGATCCTTGTCTGCTTTAGAATGATCCCAGTCTGCTTCACAGTGATTCTGGTCTGCTTCACAGTGATCACGGTCTGCTTCACAGTGATTCTGGTCTGCTTCACAGTGATCACGGTCTGCTTCACAGTGATCCTGGTCTGCTTCACAGTGATCACGGTCTGCTTCATAGTGATCCTGGTCTGCTTCACAGTCATCCTGGTCTGCTTCACAGTGATCCCGGTCTGCTTCACAGTGATACCAGTCTGCTTCACAGTGATCCTGGTCTGCTTTAGAATGATCCCAGTCTGCTTCACAGTGATTCTGGTCTGCTTCACAGTGATCACGGTCTGCTTCACAGTGATTCTGGTCTGCTTCACAGTGATCACGGTCTGCTTCACAGTGATCCTGGTCTGCTTCACAGTGATCACGGTCTGCTTCATAGTGATCCTGGTCTGCTTCACAGTCATCCTGGTCTGCTTCACAGTGATCCCGGTCTGCTTCACAGTGATCCCGGTCTGCTTCACAGTGATCACGGTCTGCTTCACAGTGATCCCAGTCTGCTTCACAGTGATCCTGGTCTGCTTCACAGTGAGCCCAGTCTGCTTCACAGTGATTCTGGTCTGCCTCACAGTGATCCCAGTCTGCTTCACAGTGATTCTGGTCTGCTTCACAGTGATCACGGTCTGCTTCACAGTGATTCTGGTCTGCTTCACAGTGATCCCAGTCTGCTTCACAGTTGTCCCAGTCTGCTTTACAGTCAGCCTGGTCTGCTTCACAGTGATACCAGTCTGCTTTACAGTGATCCCAGTCTGCTTCACAGAGATCCTGGTCTGCTTCACAGTGATCCCAGTCTGCTGGATAGTCAGAGGCTTTTCCCCAGGGTAGAGGGGTCAATTAATAGGGGGCATAGGTTTAAGGTGAGAGGGGCAAGGGTTAGAGTAGATGTACGAGGCTAGTTTTTTACGCAGAGGGTAGTGGGTGCCTGGAACTCGCTACCGGAGGAGGTAGTGGAAGCAGGGACGATAGGGACATTTAAGGGGCATCTTGACAAATATACAAATAGGATGGGAATAGAAAGATACGGAACCAGGAAGTGTAGAAGATTGTAGTTTAGTCAGGCAGCGTGGTCGGCACGGGCTTGGAGGGCCGAAGGGCCTGTTCCTGTGCTGTACATTTCTTTGTTCTTTATTCTTTGTTGTTGCTTCACAGAGATCATGGTCTGCTTCACAGTGATCACGGTCTGCTTCACAGTCATCCTGGTCTGCTTCACAGTCATCCTGGTCTGCTTCACAGTGATCCCAGTCTGCTTCACAGTGATCCCAGTCTGCTTCACAGTGATCCCAGTCTGCTTCACAGTCATCCTGGTCTGCTTCACAGTCATCCTGGTCTGCTTCACAGTGATCCTGGTCTGCTTCACAGTGATCACGGTCTGCTTCACAGTGATCCTGGTCTGCTTCACATTGATCCCAGTCTGCTTCACAGTGATTCTGGTCTGCTTCACAGTCATCCTGGTCTGCTTCACAGTGATCCCAGTCTGCTTCACAGTGATTCTGGTCTGCTTCACAGTCATCCTGGTCTGCTTCACAGTGATCCCAGTCTGCTTCACAGTCATCCTGGTCTGCTTCACAGTCATCCTGGTCTGCTTCACAGTGATCCCAGTCTGCTTTACAGTGATCCCAGTCTGCTTCACATTGATCCTGGTCTGCTTCACAGTGATCACGGTCTGCTTCACAGTGATCCCAGTCTGCTTCACATTGATCCTGGTCTGCTTCACAGTGATCCCAGTGTGCTTCACAGTGACCCTGGTCTGCTTCACAATGATCCTGGTCTGCTTCACAGTGATCCTGGTCTGCTTCACAGTGACCCTGGTCTGCTTCACAGTGATCCTGGTCTGCTTCACAATGATCCCAGTCTGCTTCACAGTGACCCTGGTCTGCTTCACAGTGACCCTGGTCTGCTTCACAGTGATCTTGGTCTGATTCACAGTGATCCCAGTCTGCTTCACAGTGATCCCAGTCTGCTTCACAGTGATCCCAGTCTGCTTCACAGTGATCCCAGTCCGCTTCACAGTGATCCCGGTCTGCTTCACAGTGATCCCGGTCTGCTTCACATTTATCCCGGTCTGCTTCACATTCATCCTGGTCTGCTTCACAGTCATCCTGGTCTGCTTCACAGTCATCCTGGTCTGCTTCACAGTCATCCTGGTCTGCTTCACAGTGATCCCAGTCTGCTTCACAGTGATCCTGGTCTGCTTCACAGTGATCCCGGTCTGCTTCACAGTGATCCCAGTCAGCTTCACAGTGATCCCGGTCTGCTTCACAGTGATCCCAGTCTGCTTCACAGTGATCCTGGTCTGCTTCACAGTGATCCTGGTCTGCTTCACAGTCATCCTGGTCTGCTTCACAGTGATCCCAGTCTGCTTCACAGTGATCCTGGTCTGCTTCACAATGATCCCAGTCTGCATCACAGTGATCCCAGCCTGTTTCACTGTAATCCGGTCCTGCTTCACAGTGATCCCAGTCTGCTTCACAGTGATCCCTGTCGGCTTCACAATGATCCCAGTCTGCTTCACAGTGATCCTGGTCTCCGTCACAGTGATCCCAGCCTGTTTCACTGTAATACCGGTCTGCTTCACCATGATTCCTGTCTGTTAACAGTGATCCTGGTCAGCCTGATGTTGATTACGGACTGTTCACTGTCGTCCTGGTCTGCTTCACAGTGGTCCTGATCTGCTTCACAATATCCTGGTCTGCTTCACAGTGACCCCGGTCTGCTTCACAATGATCCCAGTCAGCGTCAGAGTGATGCTGGTCTGCTTCACAGTGATCCCAGTGTGCTTCACAGTGATCCTGGTCGGCTTCACAGTGATCCCGGTCTGCTTCACAGTGATCCCGGTCTGCTTCACAGTGATCCCGGTCTGCTTCACAGTGATCCTGGTCTGCTTCACAGTGATCCCAGTCTGCTTCACAGTGACACTGGTCGGCTTCACAGTGATCCCGGTCTGCTTCACAGTGATCCCGGTCTGCTTCACAGTGGTCCTGGTCTGCTTCACAGTGATCCCGGTCTGCTTCACAATGATCCCAGTCTGCTTCACAGTGATCCTGGTCTGCTCACAGTGATTCTGGTCTGCTTCACAGTGAACCCGGTCTGCTTCACAGTGATCCTGGTCTGCTTCACAGTGATCCTGGTCTGCTTCACAGTGATCCCAGTCTGCTTCACAGTGATCCTGGTCTGCTTCACAATGATCCCAGTCTGCTTCACAGTGATCCCGGTCTGCTTCACAGTGATTCTGGTCTGCTTCACAGTGATTCTGGTCTGCTCCACAGTGATCCCGGTCTGCTTCACAGTGATTCTGGTCTGCTTCACAGTCATCCTGGTCTGCTTCACAGTTATCCTGGTCTGCTTCACAGTGATCCCAGTCTGCTTCACAGTGATCCTGGTCTGCTTTAGAATGATCCCAGTCTGCTTCACAGTGATCCCGGTCTGCTTCACAATGATTCTGGTCTGCTTCACAGTGATCACGGTCTGCTTCACAGTGATCCCAGTCTGCTTCACAGTGATCCCGGTCTGCTTCACAGTGATTCTGGTCTGCTTCACAGTGATCCTGGTCTGCTTCTCAGTCATCCTGGTCTGCTTCACAGTGATCCCGGTCTGCTTCACAGTGATCCTGGTCTGCTTCACAGTGATCACGGTCTGCTTTAGAATGATCCCAGTCTGCTTCACAGTGATCCCGGTCTGCTTCACAATGATTCTGGTCTGCTTCACAGTGATCACGGTCTGCTTCACAGTGATCCCGGTCTGCTTCACAGTGATCCCGGTCTGCTTCACAGTGATTCTGGTCTGCTTCACAGTGATCCTGGTCTGCTTCACAGTCATCCTGGTCTGCTTCACAGTGATCCCGGTCTGCTACACAGTGATCCTGGTCTGCTTCACAGTGATCACGGTCTGCTTCACAGTGATCCCGGTCTGCTTCACAGTGATCCTGGTCTGCTTCACAGTGATCCCAGTCTGCTTCACAGTGATTCTGGTCTGCTTCACAGTGATACTGGTCTGCTTCACATTGATTCTGGTCTGCTTCACAGTGATACTGGTCTGCTTCACATTGATCCCAGTCTTCTGGATAGTCAGAGGCTTTTCCCCAGGGTAGAGGGGTCAATTACTAGGGCGCATAGGTTTAAGGTGAGAGGGGCAAGGTTTAGACTAGATGTACGAGGCAAGTTTTTCACGCAGAGGGTAGTGGGTGCCTGGAACTCGCTACCGGAGGAGGTAGTGGAAGCAGGGACGATAGGGACATTTAAGGGGCATCTTGACAAATATATGAATAGGATGGGACTAGAAGGCTACAGACCCAGGAAGTGTAGAAGATTGTAGTTTAGTCGGGCAGCATGGTCGGCACGGGCTTGGAGGGCCGAACGGCCTGTTCCTGTGCTGTACATTTCTTTGTTCTTTGTTCTTTGTTGTTGCTTCACTGTGATCATGGTCTGCTTCACAGTGATCCCAGTCTGCTTCACATTGATCCTGCTCTGCTTCACAGTGATCCCGGTCTGCTTCACAGTGATCACGGTCTGCTTCACAGTGATCCCAGTCTGCTTCACAGTGATCCTGGTCTGCTTCACGGTGATTCTGGTCTGCTTCACAATGATCCTGGTCTGCTTCACAGTGATCCCAATCTGCTTCACAGTGTCCCTGGTCTGCTTCACAGTCATCCTGGTCTGCTTCATCATGGTCCTGACCTGCTACACACTGACCCCAGTCTGCTTCACAATGATCCCGGTCTGCTTCACTGAATACTGGTCTGCCTCACGTTGATTCAGGTCTGCTTCACAGTGATCACGGTCTGCTTCACAGTGATCCCAGTCTGCTTCACATTGATCCTGGTCTGCATCACAGTGATCCCGGTCTGCTTCACAGTGATCCCGGTCTGCTTCACAGTGATCACGGTCTGCTTCACAGTGATCCCAGTCTGCTTCACAGTGATCCTGGTCTGCTTCACGGTGATTCTGGTCTGCTTCACAATGATCCTGGTCTGCTTCACAGTGATCCCAATCTGCTTCACAGTGTCCCTGGTCTGCTTCACAGTCATCCTGGTCTGCTTCATCATGGTCCTGACCTGCTACACACTGATCCCAGTCTGCTTCACAATGATCCCGGTGTGCTTCACTGAATACTGGTCTGCCTCACGTTGATTCAGGTCTGCTTCACAGTGATCACGGTCTGCTTCACAGTGATCCCAGTCTGCTTCACATTGATCCTGGTCTGCATCACAGTGATCTCGGTCTGCTTCACAGTGATCCCGGTCTGCTTCACAGTGATCCCGGTCTGCTTCACAGTGATCCCAGTCTGCTTCACAGTGATCCCGGTCTGCTTCACAGTGATCCCGGTCTGCTTCACAGTGATCCCAGTCTGCTTCACATTGATCCTGGTCTGCTTCACAGTGATCATGGTCTGCTTCACAGTGATCCCAGTCTGCTTCACAGTCATCCTGGTCTGCTCACAGTGATTCTGGTCTGCTTCACAGTGAACCCGGTCTGCTTCACAGTGATCCTGGTCTGCTTCACAGTGATCCTGGTCTGCTTCACAGTGATCCCAGTCTGCTTCACAGTGATCCTGGTCTGCTTCACAATGATCCCAGTCTGCTTCACAGTGATCCCGGTCTGCTTCACAGTGATTCTGGTCTGCTTCACAGTGATTCTGGTCTGCTCCACAGTGATCCCGGTCTGCTTCACAGTGATTCTGGTCTGCTTCACAGTCATCCTGGTCTGCTTCACAGTTATCCTGGTCTGCTTCACAGTGATCCCAGTCTGCTTCACAGTGATCCTGGTCTGCTTTAGAATGATCCCAGTCTGCTTCACAGTGATCCCGGTCTGCTTCACAATGATTCTGGTCTGCTTCACAGTGATCACGGTCTGCTTCACAGTGATCCCGGTCTGCTTCACAGTGATCCCGGTCTGCTTCACAGTGATTCTGGTCTGCTTCACAGTGATCCTGGTCTGCTTCTCAGTCATCCTGGTCTGCTTCACAGTGATCCCGGTCTGCTTCACAGTGATCCTGGTCTGCTTCACAGTGATCACGGTCTGCTTTAGAATGATCCCAGTCTGCTTCACAGTGATCCCGGTCTGCTTCACAATGATTCTGGTCTGCTTCACAGTGATCACGGTCTGCTTCACAGTGATCCCGGTCTGCTTCACAGTGATCCCGGTCTGCTTCACAGTGATTCTGGTCTGCTTCACAGTGATCCTGGTCTGCTTCACAGTCATCCTGGTCTGCTTCACAGTGATCCCGGTCTGCTACACAGTGATCCTGGTCTGCTTCACAGTGATCACGGTCTGCTTCACAGTGATCCCGGTCTGCTTCACAGTGATCCTGGTCTGCTTCACAGTGATCCCAGTCTGCTTCACAGTGATTCTGGTCTGCTTCACAGTGATACTGGTCTGCTTCACATTGATTCTGGTCTGCTTCACAGTGATACTGGTCTGCTTCACATTGATCCCAGTCTTCTGGATAGTCAGAGGCTTTTCCCCAGGGTAGAGGGGTCAATTACTAGGGCGCATAGGTTTAAGGTGAGAGGGGCAAGGTTTAGACTAGATGTACGAGGCAAGTTTTTCACGCAGAGGGTAGTGGGTGCCTGGAACTCGCTACCGGAGGAGGTAGTGGAAGCAGGGACGATAGGGACATTTAAGGGGCATCTTGACAAATATATGAATAGGATGGGACTAGAAGGCTACAGACCCAGGAAGTGTAGAAGATTGTAGTTTAGTCGGGCAGCATGGTCGGCACGGGCTTGGAGGGCCGAACGGCCTGTTCCTGTGCTGTACATTTCTTTGTTCTTTGTTCTTTGTTGTTGCTTCACTGTGATCATGGTCTGCTTCACAGTGATCCCAGTCTGCTTCACATTGATCCTGCTCTGCTTCACAGTGATCCCGGTCTGCTTCACAGTGATCACGGTCTGCTTCACAGTGATCCCAGTCTGCTTCACAGTGATCCTGGTCTGCTTCACGGTGATTCTGGTCTGCTTCACAATGATCCTGGTCTGCTTCACAGTGATCCCAATCTGCTTCACAGTGTCCCTGGTCTGCTTCACAGTCATCCTGGTCTGCTTCATCATGGTCCTGACCTGCTACACACTGACCCCAGTCTGCTTCACAATGATCCCGGTCTGCTTCACTGAATACTGGTCTGCCTCACGTTGATTCAGGTCTGCTTCACAGTGATCACGGTCTGCTTCACAGTGATCCCAGTCTGCTTCACATTGATCCTGGTCTGCATCACAGTGATCCCGGTCTGCTTCACAGTGATCCCGGTCTGCTTCACAGTGATCACGGTCTGCTTCACAGTGATCCCAGTCTGCTTCACAGTGATCCTGGTCTGCTTCACGGTGATTCTGGTCTGCTTCACAATGATCCTGGTCTGCTTCACAGTGATCCCAATCTGCTTCACAGTGTCCCTGGTCTGCTTCACAGTCATCCTGGTCTGCTTCATCATGGTCCTGACCTGCTACACACTGATCCCAGTCTGCTTCACAATGATCCCGGTGTGCTTCACTGAATACTGGTCTGCCTCACGTTGATTCAGGTCTGCTTCACAGTGATCACGGTCTGCTTCACAGTGATCCCAGTCTGCTTCACATTGATCCTGGTCTGCATCACAGTGATCTCGGTCTGCTTCACAGTGATCCCGGTCTGCTTCACAGTGATCCCGGTCTGCTTCACAGTGATCCCAGTCTGCTTCACAGTGATCCCGGTCTGCTTCACAGTGATCCCGGTCTGCTTCACAGTGATCCCAGTCTGCTTCACATTGATCCTGGTCTGCTTCACAGTGATCATGGTCTGCTTCACAGTGATCCCAGTCTGCTTCACAGTCATCCTGGTCTGCTCACAGTGATTCTGGTCTGCTTCACAGTGAACCCGGTCTGCTTCACAGTGATCCTGGTCTGCTTCACAGTGATCCTGGTCTGCTTCACAGTGATCCCAGTCTGCTTCACAGTGATCCTGGTCTGCTTCACAATGATCCCAGTCTGCTTCACAGTGATCCCGGTCTGCTTCACAGTGATTCTGGTCTGCTTCACAGTGATTCTGGTCTGCTCCACAGTGATCCCGGTCTGCTTCACAGTGATTCTGGTCTGCTTCACAGTCATCCTGGTCTGCTTCACAGTTATCCTGGTCTGCTTCACAGTGATCCCAGTCTGCTTCACAGTGATCCTGGTCTGCTTTAGAATGATCCCAGTCTGCTTCACAGTGATCCCGGTCTGCTTCACAATGATTCTGGTCTGCTTCACAGTGATCACGGTCTGCTTCACAGTGATCCCGGTCTGCTTCACAGTGATCCCGGTCTGCTTCACAGTGATTCTGGTCTGCTTCACAGTGATCCTGGTCTGCTTCTCAGTCATCCTGGTCTGCTTCACAGTGATCCCGGTCTGCTTCACAGTGATCCTGGTCTGCTTCACAGTGATCACGGTCTGCTTTAGAATGATCCCAGTCTGCTTCACAGTGATCCCGGTCTGCTTCACAATGATTCTGGTCTGCTTCACAGTGATCACGGTCTGCTTCACAGTGATCCCGGTCTGCTTCACAGTGATCCCGGTCTGCTTCACAGTGATTCTGGTCTGCTTCACAGTGATCCTGGTCTGCTTCACAGTCATCCTGGTCTGCTTCACAGTGATCCCGGTCTGCTACACAGTGATCCTGGTCTGCTTCACAGTGATCACGGTCTGCTTCACAGTGATCCCGGTCTGCTTCACAGTGATCCTGGTCTGCTTCACAGTGATCCCAGTCTGCTTCACAGTGATTCTGGTCTGCTTCACAGTGATACTGGTCTGCTTCACATTGATTCTGGTCTGCTTCACAGTGATACTGGTCTGCTTCACATTGATCCCAGTCTTCTGGATAGTCAGAGGCTTTTCCCCAGGGTAGAGGGGTCAATTACTAGGGCGCATAGGTTTAAGGTGAGAGGGGCAAGGTTTAGACTAGATGTACGAGGCAAGTTTTTCACGCAGAGGGTAGTGGGTGCCTGGAACTCGCTACCGGAGGAGGTAGTGGAAGCAGGGACGATAGGGACATTTAAGGGGCATCTTGACAAATATATGAATAGGATGGGACTAGAAGGCTACAGACCCAGGAAGTGTAGAAGATTGTAGTTTAGTCGGGCAGCATGGTCGGCACGGGCTTGGAGGGCCGAACGGCCTGTTCCTGTGCTGTACATTTCTTTGTTCTTTGTTCTTTGTTGTTGCTTCACTGTGATCATGGTCTGCTTCACAGTGATCCCAGTCTGCTTCACATTGATCCTGCTCTGCTTCACAGTGATCCCGGTCTGCTTCACAGTGATCACGGTCTGCTTCACAGTGATCCCAGTCTGCTTCACAGTGATCCTGGTCTGCTTCACGGTGATTCTGGTCTGCTTCACAATGATCCTGGTCTGCTTCACAGTGATCCCAATCTGCTTCACAGTGTCCCTGGTCTGCTTCACAGTCATCCTGGTCTGCTTCATCATGGTCCTGACCTGCTACACACTGACCCCAGTCTGCTTCACAATGATCCCGGTCTGCTTCACTGAATACTGGTCTGCCTCACGTTGATTCAGGTCTGCTTCACAGTGATCACGGTCTGCTTCACAGTGATCCCAGTCTGCTTCACATTGATCCTGGTCTGCATCACAGTGATCCCGGTCTGCTTCACAGTGATCCCGGTCTGCTTCACAGTGATCACGGTCTGCTTCACAGTGATCCCAGTCTGCTTCACAGTGATCCTGGTCTGCTTCACGGTGATTCTGGTCTGCTTCACAATGATCCTGGTCTGCTTCACAGTGATCCCAATCTGCTTCACAGTGTCCCTGGTCTGCTTCACAGTCATCCTGGTCTGCTTCATCATGGTCCTGACCTGCTACACACTGATCCCAGTCTGCTTCACAATGATCCCGGTGTGCTTCACTGAATACTGGTCTGCCTCACGTTGATTCAGGTCTGCTTCACAGTGATCACGGTCTGCTTCACAGTGATCCCAGTCTGCTTCACATTGATCCTGGTCTGCATCACAGTGATCTCGGTCTGCTTCACAGTGATCCCGGTCTGCTTCACAGTGATCCCGGTCTGCTTCACAGTGATCCCAGTCTGCTTCACAGTGATCCCGGTCTGCTTCACAGTGATCCCGGTCTGCTTCACAGTGATCCCAGTCTGCTTCACATTGATCCTGGTCTGCTTCACAGTGATCATGGTCTGCTTCACAGTGATCCCAGTCTGCTTCACAGTCATCCTGGTCTGCTTCACAGTGATCCCGGTCTGCTTCACAGTGATCCTGGTCTGCTTCACAGTGATCCCGGTCTGCTTCACAGTGTTCCCGGTCTGCTTCACAGTGATCCCAGTCTGCTTCACAGTGATCCCGGTCTGCTTCACAGTGATCCCGGTCTGCTTCACAGTGATCCCAGTCTGCTTCACAGTGCTCCTGGTCTGCTTCACGGTGATTCTGGTCTGCTTCACAATGATCCTGGTCTGCTTCACAGTGATCCTGGCCTGCGTCATCATGGTCCTGACCTGCTACACAGTGATCCCAGTCTGCTTCACAATGATCCCGGTCTGCTTCACTGAATACTGGTCTGCCTCACGTTGATTCAGGTCTGTTCACAGTGATCCCGGTCTGCTTCACGGTGATCCCAGTCTGCTTCTCTGTGATCCTGGTCTGCTTCACTGTGATCCCGGCCTGCTTCACAGGAATCCCTGTCTGCTTCACAGTGATCCCTGTCTGCTTCACAGTGATCCCTGTCTGCTTCACAGTTGTCCCGGCCTGCTTCACTGTAATCCCTGCCTGCCTCACAGTGATCCCAGTCTCCTTCACAGTGATCCCGGTCTCCTTCACAGTGATCCTGTTCTGCTTCACAGTGATCCTGGTCTGCTTCACAGTGATTCTGGTCTGCTTCACAGTGATCCTGGTCTGCTTGACTGCGATCCCGTACTGCTTCACTGCAATCCTGGACTGCTTCACAGTGATCCTGTTCTGCTTCACAGTGATCCCGGTCTGATTCACAGTGATCCCGATCTGCTTCACAGTGATCCCGATCTGCTTCACAGTGATCCCGATCTGCTTCTCAGTGATCCCGATCTGCTTCACAGTGATCCTGGTCTGATTCACAGTGATCCTGATCTGCTTCACAGTGATCCCGATCTGCTTCACAGTGATCCTGGTCTGATTCACAGTGATCCCGGTCTGATTCACAGTGATCCCGGTCTACTTCACAGTGATCCCATTCTGCTTCACAATGATCCCTATCTGCTTCACTGAATGCTTTTCTGCCTCACGTTGATTCAGGTCTGTTCACAGTGATCCCGGCCTGCTTCACAGTGATCCCGGTCTGCTTCATTGTGATCCCGTTCTGCTTCACAGTAATCCCGGTCTGCTTCACAGTGATCCTGATCTGCTTCACAGTAATCCCGGCCTGCTTCACAGTAATCCCGGTCTGCTTCACAGTGATCCCGATCTGCTTCACAGTGATCGTCTTCTGCTTCACAGTGATCCAGGTCTGATTCACAGTGATCCCGATCTATTCACAGTGATCCCGATCTGCTTCACAGTGATCCCGGTCTGCTTCACAGTAATCCCGGTCTGATTCACAGTGATCCCGGTCTGCTTCACAGTGATCCCGATCTGCTTCACAGTGATCCTCTTCTGCTTCACAGTGATCCAGGTCTGATTCACAGTGATCCCGATCTATTCACAGTGATCCCGATCTACTTCACAGTGATCCCGGTCTGCTTCACAGTAATCCCGGTCTGATTCACAGTGATCCCGGTCTGCGTCACAGTTATCCTGGTCTGATTCACAGTGATCCCGATCTGCTTCACAGTGATCCTGGTCTGATTCACAGTGATCCCGATCTGCTTCACAGTGATCCCGATCTGCTTCACAGTGATCCTGTTCTGCTTCACAGTGATCCCGATCTGCTTCACAGTGATCCCGATCTGCTTCACAGTGATCCTGGTCTGATTCACAGTGATCCCGATCTGCTTCACAATATCCTGGTCTGCTTCACAGTGACCCCGGTCTGCTTCACAATGATTCCAGTCAGCGTCAGAGTGATGCTGGTCTGCTTCACAGTGATCCCAGTGTGCTTCACAGTGATCCTGGTCTGCCTCACAGTGATCACGGTCTGCTTCACAGTGATCCTGGTCTGCTTCCCAGTGACCCCGGTCTGCTTCACAGTGATCCTGGTCTGCTTCACAGTGATTCTGGTCTGCTTCACAGTGATCCCAGTCTGCTTCACAGTGATTCTGGTCTGCTTCACAGTGATCCCGGTCTGCTTCACAGTGATCCCGGTCTGCTTCACAGTGATCCTGGTCTGCTTCACAGTGATCCCGGTCTGCTTCACAGTGGTCCTGGTCTGCTTCACAGTGATCCTGGTCTGCTTCACAGTGATCCTGGTCTGCTTCACAGTGATCCTGGTCTGCTTCACAGTGATTCTGGTCTGCTTCACAGTGATCCCAGTCTCCTTCACAGTGATTCTGGTCTGCTTCACAGTGATCCCGGTCTGCTTCACAGTGATTCTGGTCTGCTTCACAGTGATCCTGGTCTGCCTCACAGTCATCCTGCTCTGCTTCACAGTGATCCCGGTCTGCTTCACAGTGATCACGGTCTGCTTCACAGTGATCACGGTCTGCTTCACAATGATCCTGGTCTGCTTCACAGTGATCCCGGTCTGCTTCACAGTGATCCTGATCTGCTCACAGTGATTCTGGTCTGCTTCACAGTGATCCTGGTCTGCTTAACAGTCATCCTGGTCTGCTTCACAGTGATCCCGGTCTGCTTCACAGTGATCACAGTCTGCTTCACAGTGATCCTGGTCTGCTTCACAGTGATCCTGGTCTGCTTCACAGTGATCCTGGTCTGCTTCACAGTGATCCCAGTCTGCTTCACAGTGATCCTGGTCTGCTTCACAATGATCCCAGTCTGCTTCACAGTGATCCCGGTCTGCTTCACAGTGATTCTGGTCTGCTTCACAGTGATCCCAGGTCTGCTTCACAGTGATCCTGGTCTGCTTCACAGTGATTCTGGTCTGCTTCACAGTGATCCTGGTCTGCTTCACAGTCATCCTGGTCTGCTTCACAGTGATCCCGGTCTGCTTCACAGTGATCACGGTCTGCTTCACAGTGATCACGGTCTGCTTCACAGTGATCACGGTCTGCTTCACAGTGATCCCGGTCTGCTTCACAGTGATCCTGGTCTGCTTCACAGTGATCCCAGTCTGCTTCACAGTGATCCTGGTCTGCTTCACAGTGATCCCAGTCTGCTTCACAGTGATCCCAGTCTGCTTCACAGTGATTCTTGTCTGCTTCACAGAGATCCTGGTCTGCTTCACAGTGGTCCCAGTCTGCTTCACAGTCATCCTGGTCTGCTTCACAGTGATCCCAGTCTGCTTCACAGTGATCCCAGTCTGCTTCACAGTGATCCCGGTCTGCTTCACAGTGATACCAGTCTGCTTCACAGTGATCCTGGTCTGCTTTAGAATGATCCCAGTCTGCTTCACAGTGATTCTGGTCTGCTTCACAGTGATCACGGTCTGCTTCACAGTGATTCTGGTCTGCTTCACAGTGATCACGGTCTGCTTCACAGTGATCCTGGTCTGCTTCACAGTGATCACGGTCTGCTTCATAGTGATCCTGGTCTGCTTCACAGTCATCCTGGTCTGCTTCACAGTGATCCCGGTCTGCTTCACAGTGATCCCGGTCTGCTTCACAGTGATCACGGTCTGCTTCACAGTGATCCCAGTCTGCTTCACAGTGATCCTGGTCTGCTTCACAGTGAGCCCAGTCTGCTTCACAGTGATTCTGGTCTGCCTCACAGTGACCCCAGTCTGCTTCACAGTGATTCTGGTCTGCTTCACAGTGATCCCAGTCTGCTTCACATTTGTCCCAGTCTGCTTTACAGTGATCCCAGTCTGCTTCACAGTGATCCCAGTCTGCTTTACAGTCAGCCTGGTCTGCTTCACAGTGATACCAGTCTGCTTTACAGTGATCCTGGTCTGCTTCACAGTGATACCAGTCTGCTTTACAGTGATTCTGGTCTGCTTCACAGTGATTCTGGTCTGCTTCACAGAGATCCTGGTCTGCTTCACAGTGGTCCCAGTCTGCTTTACAGTCAGCCTGGTCTGCTTCACAGTGATACCAGTCTGCTTCACAGAGATCCTGGTCTGCTTCACAGTGATCCCGGTCTGCTTCACAGTGATACCAGTCTGCTTTACAGTCAGCCTGGTCTGCTTCACAGTGATACCAGTCTGCTTCACAGAGATCCTGGTCTGCTTCACAGTGATCCCGGTCTGCTTCACAGTGATACCAGTCTGCTTTACAGTCAGCCTGGTCTGCTTCACAGTGGTCCCAGTCTGCTTCACAGTGATTCTGGTCTGCCTCACAGTGGTCCCAGTCTGCTTCACAGAGATCCTGGTCTGCTTCACAGTGATCCCAGTCTGCTGGATAGTCAGAGGCTTTTCCCCAGGGTAGAGGGGTCAATTAATAGGGGGCATAGGTTTAAGGTGAGAGGGGCAAGGGTTAGAGTAGATGTACGAGGCTAGTTTTTTACGCAGAGGGTAGTGGGTGCCTGGAACTCGTTACCGGAGGAGGTAGTGGAAGCAGGGACGACAGGGACATTTAAGGGGCATCTTGACAAATATACAAATAGGATGGGAATAGAAAGATACGGAACCAGGAAGTGTAGAAGATTGTAGTTTAGTCAGGCAGCATGGTCGGCACGGGCTTGGAGGGCCGAAGGGCCTGTTCCTGTGCTGTACATTTCTTTGTTCTTTATTCTTTGTTGTTGCTTCACAGTGATCATGGTCTGCTTCACAGTGATCACGGTCTGCTTCACAGTCATCCTGGTCTGCTTCACAGTCATCCTGGTCTGCTTCACAGTGATCCCAGTCTGCTTCACAGTGATCCCAGTCTGCTTCACAGTGATCCCAGTCTGCTTCACAGTCATCCTGGTCTGCTTCACAGTCATCCTGGTCTGCTTCACAGTGATCCTGGTCTGCTTCACAGTGATCACGGTCTGCTTCACAGTGATCCTGGTCTGCTTCACATTGATCCCAGTCTGCTTCACAGTGATTCTGGTCTGCTTCACAGTCATCCTGGTCTGCTTCACAGTGATCCCAGTCTGCTTCACAGTGATCCCGGTCTGCTTCACAGTCATCCTGGTCTGCTTCACAGTGATCCCAGTCTGCTTCACAGTCATCCTGGTCTGCTTCACAGTCATCCTGGTCTGCTTCACAGTGATCCCAGTCTGCTTCACAGTGATCCCAGTCTGCTTCACATTGATCCTGGTCTGCTTCACAGTGATCACGGTCTGCTTCACAGTGATCCCAGTCTGCTTCACATTGATCCTGGTCTGCTTCACAGTGATCCCAGTGTGCTTCACAGTGACCCTGGTCTGCTTCACAATGATCCTGGTCTGCTTCACAGTGATCCTGGTCTGCTTCACAGTGACCCTGGTCTGCTTCACAGTGATCCTGGTCTGCTTCACAATGATCCCAGTCTGCTTCACAGTGACCCTGGTCTGCTTCACAGTGACCCTGGTCTGCTTCACAGTGATCTTGGTCTGATTCACAGTGATCCCAGTCTGCTTCACAGTGATCCCAGTCTGCTTCACAGTGATCCCGGTCTGCTTCACAGTGATCCCAGTCTGCTTCACAGTGATCCCAGTCCGCTTCACAGTGATCCCGGTCTGCTTCACAGTGATCCCGGTCTGCTTCACATTGATCCCGGTCTGCTTCACATTCATCCTGGTCTGCTTCACAGTGATCCTGGTCTGCTTCACAGTCATCCTGGTCTGCTTCACAGTCATCCTGGTCTGCTTCACAGTGATCCCAGTCTGCTTCACAGTGATCCTGGTCTGCTTAACAGTGATCCCGGTCTGCTTCACAGTGATCCCAGTCAGCTTCACAGTGATCCCAGTCTACTTCACAGTGATCCTGGTCTGCTTCACAGTGATCCTGGTCTGCTTCACAGTCATCCTGGTCTGCTTCACAGTGATCCCAGTCTGCTTCACAGTGATCCTGGTCTGCTTCACAGTGATCCCAGTCTGCTTCACAGTGATCCTGGTCTGCTTCACAATGATCCCAGTCTGCATCACAGTGATCCTGGTCTGCTTCACAGTCATCCTGGTCTGCTTCACAGTCATCCTGGTCTGCTTCACAGTGATCCCAGTCTGCTTCACAGTGATCCTGGTCTGCTTCACAGTGATCCTGGTCTGCTTCACAGTGATCCCAGCCTGTTTCACTGTAATCCGGTCCTGCTTCACAGTGATCCCAGTCTGCTTCACAGTGATCCCTGTCGGCTTCACAATGATCCCAGTCTGCTTCACAGTGATCCTGGTCTCCGTCACAGTGATCCCAGCCTGTTTCACTGTAATACCGGTCTGCTTCACCATGATTCCTGTCTGTTAACAGTGATCCTGGTCAGCCTGATGTTGATTACGGACTGTTCACTGTCGTCCTGGTCTGCTTCACAGTGGTCCTGATCTGCTTCACAATATCCTGGTCTGCTTCACAGTGACCCCGGTCTGCTTCACAATGATCCCAGTCAGCGTCAGAGTGATGCTGGTCTGCTTCACAGTGATCCCAGTGTGCTTCACAGTGATCCTGGTCGGCTTCACAGTGATCCTGGTCGGCTTCACAGTGATCCCGGTCTGCTTCACAGTGATCCCGGTCTGCTTCACAGTGATCCCGGTCTGCTTCACAGTGATCCTGGTCTGCTTCACAGTGATCCCAGTCTGCTTCACAGTGATCCTGGTCGGCTTCACAGTGATCCCGGTCTGCTTCACAGTGATCCCGGTCTGCTTCACAGTGGTCCTGGTCTGCTTCACAGTGATCCCGGTCTGCTTCACAATGATCCCAGTCTGCTTCACAGTGATCCTGGTCTGCTCACAGTGATTCTGGTCTGCTTCACAGTGAACCCGGTCTGCTTCACAGTGATCCTGGTCTGCTTCACAGTGATCCTGGTCTGCTTCACAGTGATCCCAGTCTGCTTCACAGTGATCCTGGTCTGCTTCACAATGATCCCAGTCTGCTTCACAGTGATCCCGGTCTGCTTCACAGTGATTCTGGTCTGCTTCACAGTGATCCTGGTCTGCTTCACAGTGATTCTGGTCTGCTTCACAGTGATCCCGGTCTGCTTCACAGTGATTCTGGTCTGCTTCACAGTCATCCTGGTCTGCTTCACAGTTATCCTGGTCTGCTTCACAGTGATCCCAGTCTGCTTCACAGTGATCCCGGTCTGCTTTAGAATGATCCCAGTCTGCTTCACAGTGATCCCGGTCTGCTTCACAATGATTCTGGTCTGCTTCACAGTGATCACGGTCTGCTTCACAGTGATCCCGGTCTGCTTCACAGTGATCCCGGTCTGCTTCACAGTGATTCTGGTCTGCTTCACAGTGATCCTGGTCTGCTTCTCAGTCATCCTGGTCTGCTTCACAGTGATCCCGGTCTGCTTCACAGTGATCCTGGTCTGCTTCACAGTGATCACGGTCTGCTTTAGAATGATCCCAGTCTGCTTCACAGTGATCCCGGTCTGCTTCACAATGATTCTGGTCTGCTTCACAGTGATCACGGTCTGCTTCACAGTGATCCCGGTCTGCTTCACAGTGATCCCGGTCTGCTTCACAGTGATTCTGGTCTGCTTCACAGTGATCCTGGTCTGCGTCACAGTCATCCTGGTCTGCTTCACAGTGATCCCGGTCTGCTTCACAGTGATCCTGGTCTGCTTCACAGTGATCACGGTCTGCTTCACAGTGATCCCGGTCTGCTTCACAGTGATCCTGGTCTGCTTCACAGTGATCCCAGTCTGCTTCACAGTGATTCTGGTCTGCTTCACAGTGATACTGGTCTGCTTCACATTGATCCCAGTCTTCTGGATAGTCAGAGGCTTTTCCCCAGGGTAGAGGGGTCAATTACTAGGGCGCATAGGTTTAAGGTGAGAGGGGCAAGGTTTAGACTAGATGTACGAGGCAAGTTTTTCACGCAGAGGGTAGTGGGTGCCTGGAACTCGCTACCGGAGGAGGTAGTGGAAGCAGGGACGATAGGGACATTTAAGGGGCATCTTGACAAATATATGAATAGGATGGGACTAGAAGGCTACAGACCCAGGAAGTGTAGAAGATTGTAGTTTAGTCGGGCAGCATGGTCGGCCCGGGCTTGGAGGGCCGAAGGGCCTGTTCCTGTGCTGCACATTTCTTTGTTCTTTGTTCTTTGTTGTTGCTTCACTGTGATCATGGTCTGCTTCACAGTGATCCCAGTCTGCTTCACATTGATCCTGCTCTGCTTCACAGTGATCCCGGTCTGCTTCACAGTGATCACGGTCTGCTTCACAGTGATCCCAGTCTGCTTCACAATGATCCTGGTCTGCTTCACAGTGATCCCAATCTGCTTCACAGTGTCCCTGGTCTGCTTCACAGTCATCCTGGTCTGCTTCATCATGGTCCTGACCTGCTACACACTGATCCCAGTCTGCTTCACAATGATCCCGGTCTGCTTCACTGAATACTGGTCTGCCTCACGTTGATTCAGGTCTGCTTCACAGTGATCACGGTCTGCTTCACAGTGATCCCAGTCTGCTTCACATTGATCCTGGTCTGCATCACAGTGATCCCGGTCTGCTTCACAGTGATCCCGGTCTGCTTCACAGTGATCACGGTCTGCTTCACAGTGATCCCAGTCTGCTTCACAGTGATCCTGGTCTGCTTCACGGTGATTCTGGTCTGCTTCACAATGATCCTGGTCTGCTTCACAGTGATCCCAATCTGCTTCACAGTGTCCCTGGTCTGCTTCACAGTCATCCTGGTCTGCTTCATCATGGTCCTGACCTGCTACACACTGATCCCAGTCTGCTTCACAATGATCCCGGTCTGCTTCACTGAATACTGGTCTGCCTCACGTTGATTCAGGTCTGCTTCACAGTGATCCCGGTCTGCTTCACAGTGATCCCAGTCTGCTTCACATTGATCCTGGTCTGCATCACAGTGATCCCGGTCTGCTTCACAGTGATCCCGGTCTGCTTCACAGTGATCCCGGTCTGCTTCACAGTGATCCCAGTCTGCTTCACAGTGATCCCGGTCTGCTTCACAGTGATCCCGGTCTGCTTCACAGTGATCCCAGTCTGCTTCACATTGATCCTGGTCTGCTTCACAGTGATCATGGTCTGCTTCACAGTGATCCCAGTCTGCTTCACAGTCATCCTGGTCTGCTTCACAGTGATCCCGGTCTGCTTCACAGTGATCCTGGTCTGCTTCACAGTGATCCCGGTCTGCTTCACAGTGATCCCGGTCTGCTTCACAGTGATCCCGGTCTGCTTCACAGTGATCCCGGTCTGCTTCACAGTGATCCCGGTCTGCTTCACAGTGATCCCAGTATGCTTCACAGTGATCCTGGTCTGCTTCACGGTGATTCTGGTCTGCTTCACAATGATCCTGGTCTGCTTCACAGTGATCCTGGTCTGCTTCATCATGGTCCTGACCTGCTACACAGTGATCCCAGTCTGCTTCACAATGATCCCGGTCTGCTTCACTGAATACTGGTCTGCCTCACGTTGATTCAGGTCTGTTCACAGTGATCCCGGTCTGCTTCACGGTGATCCCAGTCTGCTTCTCTGTGATCCTGGTCTGCTTCACTGTTATCCCGGCCTGCTTCACAGGAATCCCTGTCTGCTTCACAGTGATCCCTGTCTGCTTCACAGTGATCCCTGTCTGCTTCACAGTTGTCCCGGCCTGCTTCACTGTAATCCCTGCCTGCCTCACAGTGATCCCAGTCTCCTTCACAGTGATCCCGGTCTCCTTCACAGTGATCCTGTTCTGCTTCACAGTGATCCTGGTCTGCTTCACAGTGATTCTGGTCTGCTTCACAGTGATCCTGGTCTGCTTGACTGCGATCCCGTACTGCTTCACTGCAATCCTGGACTGCTTCACAGTGATCCTGTTCTGCTTCACAGTGATCCCGGTCTGATTCACAGTGATCCCGATCTGCTTCACAGTGATCCCGATCTGCTTCACAGTGATCCCGATCTGCTTCTCAGTGATCCCGATCTGCTTCACAGTGATCCTGGTCTGATTCACAGTGATCCTGATCTGCTTCACAGTGATCCCGATCTGCTTCACAGTGATCCTGGTCTGATTCACAGTGATCCCGGTCTGATTCACAGTGATCCCGGTCTACTTCACAGTGATCCCATTCTGCTTCACAATGATCCCTATCTGCTTCACTGAATGCTTTTCTGCCTCACGTTGATTCAGGTCTGTTCACAGTGATCCCGGCCTGCTTCACAGTGATCCCAGTCTGCTTCATTGTGATCCCGTTCTGCTTCACAGTAATCCCGGTCTGCTTCACAGTGATCCTGATCTGCTTCACAGTAATCCCGGCCTGCTTCACAGTAATCCCGGTCTGCTTCACAGTGATCCCGATCTGCTTCACAGTGATCCTCTTCTGCTTCACAGTGATCCAGGTCTGATTCACAGTGATCCCGATCTATTCACAGTGATCCCGATCTGCTTCACAGTGATCCCGGTCTGCTTCACAGTAATCCCGGTCTGATTCACAGTGATCCCGGTCTGCTTCACAGTGATCCCGATCTGCTTCACAGTGATCCTCTTCTGCTTCACAGTGATCCAGGTCTGATTCACAGTGATCCCGATCTATTCACAGTGATCCCGATCTACTTCACAGTGATCCCGGTCTGCTTCACAGTAATCCCGGTCAGATTCACAGTGATCCCGGTCTGCGTCACAGTTATCCTGGTCTGATTCACAGTGATCCCGATCTGCTTCACAGTGATCCTGGTCTGATTCACAGTGATCCCGATCTGCTTCACAGTGATCCCGATCTGCTTCACAGTGATCCTGTTCTGCTTCACAGTGATCCCGATCTGCTTCACAGTGATCCCGATCTGCTTCACATTGATCCTGGTCTGATTCACAGTGATCCCGGTCTGATTCACAGTGATCCCGGTCTCATTCACAGTGATCCCGGTCTGATTCACAGTGATCCTGGCCTGATTCACAGTGATCCCGGTCTGATTCACAGTGATCCCGGTCTGATTCACAGTGATCCCGGTCTGCGTCACAGTTATCCTGGTCTGATTCACAGTGATCCCGGTCTGATTCACAGTGATCCCGATCTGCTTCACAGTGATCCTGGTCTGATTCACAGTGATCCCGATCTGCTTCACAGTGATCCCGATCTGCTTCACAGTGATCCTGTTCTGCTTCACAGTGATCCCGATCTGCTTCACAGTGATCCTGGTCTGATTCACAGTGATCCCGATCTGCTTCACAGTGATCCTGGTCTGATTCACAGTGATCCCGATCTGCTTCACAGTGATCCCGATCTGCTTCACAGTGATCCTGTTCTGCTTCACAGTGATCCCGATCTGCTTCACAGTGATCCTGGTCTGATTCACAGTGATCCCGATCTGCTTCACAGTGATCCCGATCTGCTTCACAGTGATCCTGTTCTGCTTCACAGTGATCCCGATCTGCTTCACAGTGATCCCGATCTGCTTCACATTGATCTTGGTCTGATTCACAGTGATCCCGGTCTGATTCACAGTGATCCCGGTCTGATTCACAGTGATCCCGGTCTGATTCACAGTGATCCTGGCCTGATTCACAGTAATCCCGGTCTGCTTCACAGTAATCCCGGTCTGCTTCACAGTGATCCCGATCTGCTTCACAGTGATCCCGATCTGCTTCACAGTGATCCCGATCTGCTTCACAGTGATCCTGGTCTGATTCACAGTGATCCCAGTCTGATTCACAGTGATCCCGGTCTGATTCACAGTGATCCTGGCCTGATTCACAATGATTCCTGTCCTGCTTTGATCTCCGTCTGCTTCATATTGATCTGCTGTGCTCGGCTGGAACCCGGTGCACACTGATGCAGCAGCCCCTCAGTTCCGATTTGGCACGTTTCAGCCTTCGGGGTCCGACATCGAGTTCAGCAACTTCAGACTGTGACCTTTCTCGCCCAACGTAACCCTTTGTTTCCAGCCCAAACATTGTTGTCACAATCGAACCCATCCCCCTCAGCCCACATCAGTCCATTTGTCTCTTGTTCTAAGTTTGCTGCACTTTTGGACTTGAAATGTGAACTCTGTTTCTGTCCCTTCAGATGCTGCCGGACCTGCTGCCATTTTCCAGCATCCTCTGCTTCTGTGTCATTGGTCAATCTGTTGGACACCTGACTTCTGGGGCTTGGTGTCACATTTTGTTGTATAATTGCTCTGGTGAAGCGCATTGAGATGCATTTACCGCATTAAGGGTGCGACATAATACACATTGTTGATATCCGAAGCGTCAATGACTTCAACAGGAAGGAAAGCCTGGGTGGAGAAACCTATCTTTGTTCAAAACACGTCCCACCGTCAGTTAAAATTAATATTCCAGTTTATTTTCAGAAACATCATGGCCCTCTTGTTCAGCTTTCTAAAAAGTCATTCATTAGTGGGAGTCTTTGGCTAGGCCAGCATTTGTTGCCCATCGCTAGTTGCCCTTGAGAAGATGGTGATGAGCTGCCTCCTTGCAGTCCATATGGTGTAGGTACACCCACTGTGCTGTTAGAGAGGGCGTTCCAGGATGTTGCCCCAGCGACAGTGACGGAACGGCGATATATTTCCAAGTCAGGGTGGTGAGTGACTTGGAGGGGAACCTCCAGGAGGTGGGGCTCCCAGGTATCTGCTGCTCCTGTCCTTCAAGATGGTAGTGGCCGTGGGTTTGGAAGGTGCTGCCTAAGGAACCAGAGGGAGTTGGTGGTGAGGGGAGTGAATGTTTAAGGTAATTAAAGTTGGATTGGGTCATTAAGTAGGCTGCTTTTTTTCTCAATGGTGCCGAGCTTCTTGCGATCTCCTGCCGTTGATTCGGGAGAAGCCCTGGAGAAACAATGGAAATAAGAGGGATGGAAGACTCAATCCCAGGATAGCTAAACCGCTTCACATCCCATGAGGGCCTCTATGGTAATGCAGGAAACACAGCAGCAAGTTGCACACAGCTAACCCACACAAATCGCAAAGTGATCACCTGTTTCTCGTGATGTTGAGTTAGGGATAAATATTGGCTGGGACTTTGGCGAGAACTCCTTTACTGAATTGTGCCTGAATCCACCTGGGAGCTGACAGGGTGTCAGTCGCTAATGTCTCTTCTGAAAAGATAGCACTCCCTCAGCTCTGCACTTGGGAGTGCCGGCGTGGATGTTCAGCTCTCAGCACTCGAGCAGGACATGGACGGGCCAATTCCTTTTCATCTGGAATCTGCGTTAGAATCAGAATTAATTTGTGCATTTTGTACAAGTCCCACTTCTGTCTGAGGCACAGTTTTCATCGTAAAAACCTATCTGGTTCACTAATGCCCCCTTCGGGAAGGAAATCTGCCGTCCTTACCTGGTCTGGCCAACATGTGACTCCAGACCCATAGCAATATGGTTGACAGCTCTCTGAAATGGCCCTAGCAAGCCACTCAATTCAAAGGCAATTCGGGATGGGCAGCAAATGCTGGCCCGACCAGTGTGCCCACATCCTATTCATGAATTTAAAAATGTCCTTACCTGCAGCGCTCAAGGGCAGATGGCATTGAATCGCTCTGCTTCTGGTCATCCCAGGGCTAGTTGCGGATCAGGCTGGTATCTTTAGCTATGGATCTTTTTCCGATTGGCAGGCAGTGACTAGTGGGGAACCGCAGGGATCTGTGCTGGGACCCCAACTGTTCACATTATATATTACTGATTTGGACGAGGGAACTTAAACGTATTATCTCCAAATTTGCAGATGATACAAAGTTGGGTGGGAGGGTGAGCTGTGAGGAGGATAGAGATGTTTCAACGGGAGTTGGACAGGCTGAGTGAGTGGGCACATGCATGGCAGATGCAGTATAATGTGGATAATTGTGAGGTTATTCACTTCAGTAGCAAAAACAGGAAGGAGATTATTATTTGAATGGGTGTAAATTGAGAGAAGTGAATACTCAGCGAGATCTTGGTGTCCTCGCGCATCAGTCGCTGAAAATAAGCGCGCAGGTACAGCAGGCAGTAAAGAAGGCGAATGGTGTGTTGGCCTTCATAGTGAGAGGATTGGAGTATAGGAATAGAGACGTTTTACTGCAATTGTATCGGGTATTGGTGAGGCCACACCTGGGGTATTGTGTGCAGTTTTGGTGTCCCTATCGGAGGAAGGATGTTCTTGCTATGGAGCGAGTGCAGGGAAGGTTTCCCAGGCTGATTCCTGGGATGGCGGGACTGTCAGATGAGGAGAGACTAAATTGGTTAGGATTATATTCATTGGAGTTTAGAAGAGTGAGAGGGGATCTCATAAAAATGTATAAAATTCTAACAGGATTAGACAGGGTAGATTCAGAAAGAATGTTCCCGATGGTGGGGGAGTCCAGAACTAGGGGTCGTAGTTTGAGGATAAGGGGTAAACATTTATGGAGGAGAAATTTCATCACCCAGAGAGTCGTGAATCTGTGGAGTTTGCTACCACAGAAAGTAGCTCAGGTCAAAACATTGTGTCATTTCAAGAGGAATTCGATATAGCTCTTGGGGCTAAAGGGATTAAAGGGTATGGGGGGAAGGCAGGATCAGGGTATTGAACTTGATGATCAGCCATTATCATAATGAATGGTGGAGTAGGCTCGAAGGGCCGAATGGTCTCCTCCTGCTTCTATTTTCTCTGTTTCTATACAACAAATACACAATGTAAATATATAGACATAGACATCGGGTGAAGCACACGGAGTTTCATACTACAACTGTAGAGGAGATGTGTGGAGAGATCAGTTCAGTCCATAAGAGGGTCATTTAGGAGTCTGGTGACAGTGGGGAAGAAGCTGTTTTTGAGTCTGTTCGTGCGTGTTCTCAGACTTCTGTATCTCCTGCCCGATGGAAGAAGTTGGAAGAGTGAGTAAGCCGGGTGGGAGGGGTCTTTGATTATACTGTCCGCTTTCCCCAGGCAGCGGGAGGTGTTGATGGAGCCAATGGATGGGAGGCAGGTTCGTGTGATGGACTGGGCGGTGTTCACGACTCTCTGAAGTTTCTTGCGGTCTTGGGCTGAGCAGTTGCCATACCAGGCTGTGATGCAGCCTGATAGGATGCTTTCTATGGTGCATCTGTAAAAGTTGGTAAGAGTCAGTGTGGATATGCCGAATTTCCTTAGTTTCCTGAGGAAGTATAGGTGCTTTCTTGGTCAACCATCTCTGCCAACCATCTACATCTGCTCTGTAAATTCTATGATCTCCACCGTGGCACTATTGTTGCAGATTCAAACTCCACTCCAGTGATTCGAACACACGGATCCAGTGACTGAGGAGGTGCTGCACTGTCTTATGCACTTTTTTCCAGGGCCCATCTATCCTCTCGGGTGGATGTAAGAGATGGCTCTGCTTTGCAGAAGCGAAGGGCAGTTATCCCTGGAATCCTGCTCAATATTTATCCCTCAACCGATAAATGAGGATTAGTTGGTCATTACCACTTCGCCAATGGTGGGATCCTGCTGTGCGTTAATTGGCTGCCACGTTTCCTACTTTACATCCATGGCGACATTTCAAAAAGTACTTTATTGGGGCTGTAGAAATGTGAATCTTTCTTCCCAGCCGGAAGGTCATTGGGAAAACATCTGAGAATGTCCACGTCACAGTATCGTTTTTTTTTAAAACGACGAATATTAGTTTCAACTAACAGCAGGATGTGTTTTGAATAGATAGAGAATTCTCCACCCAGCCAGTCCTCAGAAACCACCAACGCCACGGCTCGCATTTATCATGAGTTTAATCAAGTGAATCATTGCGTGTGGTTTGAAAGGAGCAATTAGCAAAGAAAGGTTGACACTCAGACACGCGTAAGGAGGTCTTAGGTCGGGTGGCCAAAAGAGCTTCGTCAAAAGAGTTTTCAGGAGTGTCTGAGGAAAGCGAGGTAGAGAGCGGCAGGGAGGGAATTCCAGAGATTGGAGCCCAGGCAGCTGGAGACATGGCAGGTAATGGGGGAGCGATGGAAATCGGGGGTGTGGAAGAGGCCAGAATTAGATCTCAGAGGGGTGTGAGGCTGGGGAGAGAGGGAGGGAGGTGTCCTGATATGCAGACATGCAGATAATGATGTGCCGACAGGCAGCTAATGAACACAGAGAACAGGACATGACCAATGAGCAGGCAGGACACTCGGCGGTGATATCTCACTATAAAAGGCACGAGGCACTTGCACTCCGCCTCTTTCCACTGATGAACATCTACAGAGTGAGTCAGGGTGTATGTACAGTATCACACCTCCAGTACGTGGCTAAGAGCTAGTCTGGTTCCGTCAGACAGAGTAACCACACTTAGGTTAGCAGGGAGTCAAACTCATAGAGAACGGTGCTAACTGTGCTACTGGTTCAATAAATCAGATCAAACTAACGTCAAGGTCTGGAGTATCTTTTGGTTAAAGCTGCATCCAGTTGCAGCCTGTGTTATCCCAGAGTACACAACACATCAGGAGGGAGGGAGGGAGGGAGGGAGAGGTGAGGTCAAGGAGAGATTTGACCTGCTGGAGGCAGATTTATTTATTTCCATGGTTTCCTCAGGAATCCTGGGCGTCATTCTCCAACCCCCCAGCGGGTCGGAGAATGGCCGTTGGCCGCCGTGAATCCCGCCTCCGCCAGTTGCCGAAGTCTCCGAAGGGAGAAAGGTCAGCGGGGCGTTAATGGCGCCGCAGACATCGGAGAATGGCACGGGTGGGCGCAAGGCAGCCGATTTTGGGCCTGCCGATATTCTCCCGTCCGGATGGGCCGAAGTCCCGCCGACGTGATGACGGGTCACGTCGACGTAAATCAAACCTCCTTTTAATCGGCGTCAACCTGTGCTCCAGGTTCACGCCGACCAGCGTGGAGGTGGGTGACGGCCTGGAGGGTTGGCCGCTGGGCAGGCGATGGCATGGCCGCAGTCTGAATGTGTGGGGAGAGGTGTGTCTAGGGCTGTGTGCGTGTGTGTGCGGCGGCGGGGGGGGTGGTTAGAGTGGGCTGGGATCCGGGGGAGTGCCGGGAGTGGGGTCAGTGCCGGGGAGGGGGATGGGGGGCCCGTGCCGGGGAGGAGGATGGGGGGGTCCATGCTGGGGAGGAGGATGGGGTCCGTGCCGGGGAGGAGGATGGGGGGTCCGTGCCGGGGAGGGGGATGGGGGGCCCGTGCCGGGGAGGAGGATGGGGGGTCCGTGCCGGGGAGGAGGATGGGGGGCCCGTGCTGGGGAGGAGGATGGGGGGCCCGTGCCGGGGAGGAGGATGGGGGGGTCCATGCTGGGGAGGAGGATGGGGGGCCCGTGCCGGGGAGGAGGATGGGGGGGTCCGTGCCGGGGAGGAGGATGGGGGGTCCGTGCCGGGGAGGAGGATGGGGGGGTCCGTGCCGGGGAGGAGGATGGGGGGGTCCGTGCCGGGGAGGAGGATGGGGTCCGTGCCGGGGAGGAGGATGGGGGGTCCGTGCTGGGGAGGAGGATGGGGTCCATGCCGGGGAGGAGGATGGGGGGGTCCATGCCGGGGAGGAGGATGGGGGGTCCGTGCCGGGGAGGAGGATGGGGTCCGTGCCGGGGAGGAGGATGGGGGGTCTGTGCCGGGGAGGAGGATGGGGGGTCTGTGCCGGGGAGGAGGATGGGGGGGTCCGTGCCGGGGAGGGGGGGTGCGAGGGCAAGTGAGTTGGTCCACCTGGCCAGGTGCCAGCCTCCAACAGTTGGACCCATGCGGTCCATGCCACCTGGCTGGGGGAAGGAGGGGATATGGGCAATGATGACATGTCGTCGTTCCCCTCCCCCCCACCAGGCCGTCATGTTTTCCGATCATCCAGCGATGTTGGCCGCCGTGGTGGCAGCCGCTCATGTCTATGTTGCCCTGGATGAGGAGGAGGAGGAGGAGGAGGAGGAGGAGCGTGCCAGAGAGGCGGCGCAGGCTGCCGCAGAGGGGCAGGCGGCAGCCGCCCAGGCTGGAGGGACACCTGACCGACAGGACGAGGAGGGGGAGGAGGACGTCGCGGCCCCATGGCAACGGAGGCACCCGAGGGCGCCCCGTGTGTACCGGCCCCGGCAGTCATACCAGGACCTCACGGACCGGGAATGCAGGAGGAGACTCCGGATGAGGCGGGAAACCATGGCACACATCTGCCACCTGCTGGCACACATGTCACCGCGTGGCACTGGCGGGGGACACCCTCTCCCCGTGTCCCTCAAGGTTACGGTGGCCCTGAACTTTTATGCAACAGGGTCATTCCAGGCACCGTGTGGGGACCTGTCCGGCATATCGCAGACATCGGTGCACCAGTGCATCCGGGCAGTGACAGACGCCCTATATGCCATGGTGCACCGCTGCATCCGCTTCCCCGTGGATCGGGCCAGCCAAGATGCCCGGGCCTTGGGCTTCTCTGCCGTGGCCGGGTTCCCCATGGTCCAGGGCGCGATCGATGGGATGCACGTCGCCGTGCGGCCACCTGCAGATAACAGGGCCGTGTTCACCAATAGGAAGGGGACCTATTCGATGAACATACAGGTGGTCTGCGACCACCGCATGATGATCCTGCACGTCTGCGCCCGTTACCCGGGCAGTGTACACGACTCATACGTGTTGTCACGGTCATCCATCACCGGCATGTACGAGGGGCGCCATCCCCGGCTGAGGGGCTGGTTGCTGGGCGACAGGGGCTACCCATTGCGATCGTGGCTGATGACGCCTATACGGAGGCCACGCAATGAGGCGGAGAACCGCTACAATGATGCCCATGTAGCGACAAGGGGAGTGATCGAGAGGTGCTTTGGCGTGCTGAAGATGCGTTTCAGGTGCCTGGACCTCTCTGGGGGCGCCCTCCAGTATCGGTCAGATAGGGTCGGCCGCATCATTGTGGTGTGCTGCGTCCTGCACAACATAGCCCAGCAGAGGGGCGATGTGCCGCAGGCAGAGGAGGGCGGAGTGGAGGAGCAGCAGGAAGAAGCGCAGTCCTCCCCAGATGAGGGGGATGGGGGCAATGGTCAGGGCAGACGGGCTAGACACAGGCGAGTGGCTGTCCACCGTTACCAGCTGGCCCAGCGGGCACGGGACAGGCTGATAGCCGCCCGCTTCACTGACTAGATGGGCGTGGGAATCGGGTAGTATGGCCACAGACCGCACACCATGGCAACAGCCGACCACCCACACCCCCCACCCATCCACCCACCCAGCACCCTCCCCCCCCTCCCCAACCCCACCCACCCCATCCGCATGCACCCCCCCCCCCCCCCATTGCCGATCCACCTGCGGCACGACAGTCGGGCTCACACAGTTGCGGGTGGACGCGTGTCTATTGCAGGCCATGGAGGATGATGACAACCCGCCCTGCGATGAGCTCCTGGCTCCACATTGTTGGACTATGTCTGACCCATGGCCACAGTACCATCATCCACCCGGACCATCCCTGCATGCGGCTGTGACACTGCAGCGCACGGTCCCGTCCTCTGCCCGGGGGGATGTTGATGGCAGCCCAGGGGGAAGGGGGCAGACTCACCTGGGGCTGAGGTAAGACCACCCCTCACACACACACTTGCGCTCAACGTACACGACACCCCCGCACGCTTTGGACAGAGCACAAAGGCAGCTTCTGTAGGTGTAACATTGACTTTAATAACCAAAGGAGTTCATGCACGTGCCCTAGCCCCTAAAACTCATCTGTGCCCTGCACTCGTGCCAACTTACTCAGTGTCTAATTGTTTGGCCTTACGGGCCCTTTGACTACGTCTACGTGGTTCCCCAGACGGTACAGCAGAACTGGAGGTGGACTCCTGTGATTCCTGCCCTCTGACACGGGATCCCTTTGGCGGCCGTTTCCTGGGGCGTCCTGGCCTCGATGGGCCAGGCTGCGGCCCGGGCGACTGGGATGGCAAGCTGCCAGCCTGTCCTGCCCGTTGCCCACCCAAAGCACCTGGGACAGAAGGGGGGGAGTCCGAGGTGTCGCGGTGTTCCGGGACCTCCCCTACAGGGGGACCCAGGACGGACCACAGCACCTCCTCCTCCCTCGGGGTGCCCGATGGCCCCCAGGCCTCTACATGGGTGGGGGATGCAAACGGACTGGCCATCCGACGCCTCCCTGACATCTGGCGCTGCCAGTCCTGGAGGCCCGTGCTGGTATCGACAGGGGTCTGCAGGTTTGCAGCCATGGAGCCCAGGGGATTGGCAAACCCTGTCTGTGATTGTGCGACGCCGGTTCGCACATGGCCAATGGAGCCAATGCCCTCAGCAATGGCCTGCAGAGACTGGGCCATGGCCTGCTGAGACTGGGCTATGGCCTGCTGAGACTGGGCTATGGCGTGCTGAGACTGAGCCATGGCCTGCAGAGACTGGGCCATGGCCTGCTGAGACTGGGCCATGGCGTTGAGCGCCTCTGCCATCTGCCGCTGGCACTGGCTCATGGCCTCCTGTGAGAGGGCAGCCATGTCCTGGGCCACAGACGCCGCCTGCACGGAAGGCCCCAGGCCTCGCAAACCGTTCCCCATGTCTGACACCGTCGCACCCACTGCCTCCACCGCGGACGCCACCCATGCGGTGTCGGCCTGGGTGGCACGTATGACCGGCACCACTCCCAGCTCCTGGACGCGGGTGGACTCCTCCACCTGCGACTGCAGCCGCCGCAAGCCGGCCGTCACCCTCTTCGCTCGTCTCCGGGTCGGTGGTTGCATCGGATCTATGTGTGGGTGTGGTAACTCCAGGAACCCGGGATCCATCTGGGCGGCAGATGTTCGCTTGGGCTGGGCTGCCCTCCGACCGCCCGGCCCCTCTGCTGCTCCTACCTCCACCTGCTGTACCGGGACGCCTGCATCGTCGCACCCGCACGAGACGGGGGCGTCGTCTCCCTGTTGCTCCAGGTCTCTCCGTCTCCCGTGGCCTCCGAGGGGCATCCTGCAGGCGGTCTGCATCTACGGGGATGGGTGCCTCGACGTTTGCTCCTGCGATGTACAATGAAGCATGCCTGGTTAGACACGCAGGCAGTGATCAGGTGATATGGGGGAGGGGGATATAGGGGAGGGGGGATATGGGGATGGGCTGTCGGTGGCTCACTCGCTAGTACGCCCCCGACCTCTGCATCAGCAACCTCCCGGTCCTCAGGTCCGCCAGCCAGTTCCAGGGCCCTTTCCTCGTGTTCGGTCAGTGGCCTCTCATCAGCGGGGCCTCCTCCAGTCCTCACATGCTCCCTATTGTTGTGTGCGCGCTTCTCCTGTGGCCGGGCCATGGGGTGGGGGGGGGGGTGGCGGGGGTAAAAGGCAACAGTGTTCGGCAGGTATATGAATGCACGCCATTGGTTGCGCGTGCATTGCAGAGGTTGAGGTTAGGGCTGGATTCACTTGGGGATATGGGGGAGGGGGGATATGGGGGAGGGGGGATTTGGGGGAGGGGGGATATGGGGGAGGGGGGATATGGGGGAGGGGGGATATGGGGGAGGGGGAATATGGGGAGGGGGATATGGGGAGGGGGGTATGGGGAGGGGAATATGGGGGAGGGGGGATATGGGGGAGGGGGGATATGGGGGAGGGGGATATGGGGAGGGGTTATGGGGGATATGGCGGAGGGGGGTTATGGGGGAGGGGGGAATATGGGGGATATGGGGGGATATGGGGAGGGGGATATGGGGGAGGGGGGATATGGGGGATATGGGGGAGGGGGATATGGGGGATATGGGGAGGGGGGATATGGGGGAGGGGGGATATGGGGAGGGGGGATATGGGGAGGAGGGATATGGGGGATATGGGGGGAGGGGGGATATGGGGGATATGGGGAGGGGGATATGGGGGGGATATGGGGAGGGGGTGATATGGGGGATATGGGGGAGGGGGGATATGGGGAGGGGGAATATGGGGGAGGGGGAATATGGGGGAGGGGGGATATGGGGGATTTGGAGGAGGGGATATGGGGGAGGGGGGGATATGGGGAGGGGGATATGGGGAGATGGGGGAGGGGGGATATGGGGGAGGGGGGATATGGGGGTGGGGGGATATGGGGGTGGGGGATATGGGGAGGGGGATATGGGGAGGGGGAATATGGGGGAGGGGGATATGGAGGAGGGGGATATGGAGGATATGAGGGGGATATGGGGGATATGGGGAGGGGGGATATGGGGGAGTGGGGATATGGGGGATATGGGGGAGGGGGGATATGGGGGAGGGGGGATATTGGGGAGGGGAATATGGGGGAGGGGGGATATGGGAGATATGGGGAGGGGGGATATGGGGGATATGGGGGAGGGGGGATATGGGGGAGGGGGGATATTGAGGAGGGGGAATATGGGGGAGGGGGGATATGGGAGATATGGGGGAGGGGGGATATGGGGGAGGGGGGATATTGGGGAGGGGGGATATGGGGGATATGAATATCGGGAGGAGGGGGGAGGCTCACCCTGCCTGCTCTGACGAGGTCGTTCACCTTCTTGTGGCACTGGGTGCCTGTCCGTGGTGTCAGGGCCACAGCGGTGACGGCCTCTGCCACCTCCCTCCACAGATGCCGGCTGTGGCGTGGGGCAACTCTGCGGCCGTGCCCGGGATACAGGGCGTCCCTCCTCTGCTCCACCGCGTCCAGGAGCGCCTCCACATCGCGTGACTCGAACCTCGGGGCTGAGCGGCAGCCAGCCATCCAGTCGGGTGTTGCGGTCGGGTGTTCCGGTCGGGTGGGGGGAGCTGCGCGGCCTTATGAGCCGTCACGCCGTGCGGCGCGTATGACGCTGCACGGAGTGAACCACTGCGCAAGCGCGGATCCCGTCATGTCGCTGCTAGCCCATTTCGGGCCGGAGACTTCGCGACGTTTTTGGCGGCGTGATGCAGGTCGGATTTGCGCCAATTTTTGCGCCGATAATGGAGAATTTCGCCCCCTACCCCCGAGGTGGGAAGAACTTTCATTCTTTCTGACACTGACCATGACCGTGAATGGGGAGAGAGCGGAGGACTAGGGAGCGAGGCCTGCGAGCAAGGAGTCAGAGATCTGGACAGCAGCCAGCATCTGGGCTACAGAACAGCCACTTCTCCAGAAGAAAACAGGGCAGCTGGAGGTCAGGCGAGGCCTGCAAAACAGGCTGATCCCCACAGGGTCGGAGGTCAGAAATTCAGATCATTTAAGAACAGATGACCTTTCCCAGCGGTGGGATT